>NW_015171515.1:536907-537766 GCF_001447785.1 Gekko japonicus
TGGAAACCAAAGCAGCTGACATCATTCTCCTCCGCACAACAACCCTGTGAAATATGTTAAGGTAGAAAGTCTGTGAATGGTCCATAATCCCCAGGCAGTTTTTATAACATGAACCTGGGACCTGCACACCATCCTCTGAAGCACTCTCAGGTACATATCTGTGGCAGTAATGGGGTGACTGCTGGCACCTTTTCCTATCATTTTTTGCCTTGTGGCTTTCTGCTTGTGGTGTGATCTGTCTTTTTTGTGGTGTGGCATGGTTGTGTTATTGGGTTTGTTTCTTTTGAAGGGGAAGTGATGTGTTGTGGGTGAGAACATATTTTATCTCAGAATACACCAGGTCACATATGCAAATGGGGGGGGGGAGTTTGAGGTGCGTAATGGAGTGAAGTTCAATCAGCTTCCATATGGAAATGACCTTGAAATGCTGGCCCAATCAGAGAAGAGTGGCCTAGGCTGCAATGGGTGGGAGAGAACTCAGTGGGTGGGAGCGAATGCTTTTACATAGAAGAACAGGATTATTCATATCCATTTTACTTTGAAAATGTTCCTATTTGTTTTAGTAAGACTGCTTCATTATTTCCTTATGATTTGTCATTATTGTGTAATGACAAATGCATGTATCCAGATGCTTAACCTCAACGAATGATAGTGTTACCAATTCTTATAAATGTTAAATATTTCCTTGTGCATAATCAGGGTTCATTTTGTAGAAAAAGAGGTGCAGGAGCTCATTAGCATAACTTATTTGCATATGATACACCCCCTGACATCACCGGAAGTGTGTCAGAAGGCAACACCCACCGCTGAGGCTCCACTGGACTGTTTTGGATTGCTAGCTATTGGGGGTGGGGGATGT
>NW_015171515.1:538130-542171 GCF_001447785.1 Gekko japonicus
GGAAAGAGAGAAGGAGAGAAGGGGGGAAAGAGAGAAAGAAAGCGCGGGCTGGCGTGGGCGGGGAAAGGCGAGGGAGGATGGGCAGGCCATTCCCCGGGCCCCGCAGCTGAACATGGGCCTGGAAAGGCAAGGGGTGGGCGGGTAGGCCTTTCCCAGGGCCCTTTGGTCTGTGTTGGTCTGAAGCAGCAGAACAAAATTTGTGTCCAGTGGCACCTTTAAGACCAATAAAATGTTATTCAAAGTGTAAACTTTCTTTGCACACAAAAGCTTACACTTTGAATAAAACTTTGTTGATCTTAAAGGTGACACTCGACTCAGACTTTGTTATAATGAAGCAATGAGTGTCTTATCTTGAGAAAGAATTTGAAATCTTCATGAATTCTGAAGACCTGAAAAAGTCTAATGTGGAAGATTTTACCATACACAATGAACTGGTTAAATGCCAATCAAGTTTTTGATGGTTTGACTCTTGCCACATTAATTAAAAAAAATGTGGATGCCCCTCTACAAAGACTTCCTTCTCTTTCTCATATAACCTGAGTCCAAATTTCCCTCATTTTGGTACTATTACCTTTTTAAAATAACTTTTTTATTTATACAATTTTTCAAATATAACAGTACAAATCATTACATGTACAACAGTAGAACTTTTGAGGCTTGTACATTTAATGCAATTAGCAATCAAAAGAGACATCAAAAATAGTAAAAGGTAAAATTAACATATTTCTTTGGCAAGGCACTAACAATTTTTTCATTAATTGTAACATATTCAAAAAAGGGAAACCATTTTTCAACCAAAGATTATTTTTGTGGGATTACCTGTAATTGCTATTTTAGATGCTATTTTATCCATTACTATGATATCCTCTATTTTTTAGGAACCATTGTTTAATAGAAGGAACCTTATTCGACTTCCAGAATTGAGAAGTCATTATTTCTCTGGCCATATTTGCTTTGAAAGCTCATTATAACCTATGTTTGGGGGGGGGGGGGCGGGGGGGGGGGGGGGGACCCAGTGAATGCTAACTAATTGCCAGCCAGATAGATGCTTGCTTTTCTGCATGAGGCTTTTTTGTGATGGTACTCACCAGTACTGAATACCAGCACTGGGGGGGGGGGGGGCTCTTCCAAGCCCAGAAGGGGGAATTGGGGGAAATTGGGGCAACCTTATATATGAGTATTAGCACCTTTTTCTAACACCCCCCCCGATTATAATTAATGGTACCGGGGGGGGATTCTTAAAAATTTGTGTAACTTTATATGAGTTCTGGAACCTTTTTAAACAAAAAAAGCACTGATAAGGTGTAAGCTAAAGTCAATCAAGCCAATGCAATCTTGTGCAGAGTTACTTCATTCCAAACCCATTGCAATCGATGTGTTTAGACCAGAATAACGGCACAGGATTGCATTGTGTGTCACCTTTTCTGACACCGCAAGCCACTTGCAAATGGCTTTGCATCATTGCTTCTCTTCATTTTCCAGTAGGTATTGTCAGTCCTCTCTCCTTCTCACCACCACGTACTCCTTGATAATACATATGCGCTAAACAGGATTAGCACTTTGCCTGTCTGGCTAAGTGTCGCCTCCCCCCCCCTTCTGCACACACGCTTCACCTGTCTTCCATTCTCGACCTACAGCTCCTTCAGAGGGATGACATGGGCCTTGCACGGAGTTTAGTTTTCTCACTGTAGGGCAGCTGGTAATGGGAGCAGCAGTGAAAGGAAGCCTTTCAGGCTCATTGCTTCAGAAGAATAGGCCAGCGTCTGCTCTGCAGCTTTCCTTTTTGATAGGAAAGGATAATCCCTTCCATAAAGCAGTTGTGTCAGAGATGCAGAGAGAAAGAGATCAGGGCTGTCCCATGATACAGAAATAGAGCAGCTTTCTTCTATGCTAGAACAATCTGGGAATTGACGATGATACCACATTTCAATGGCCCTTATTGCTATCCTAATAATGTAATCTTTCCTATTAATGTTCCTTCCTAAGCTAAAATCTCTTCCTGAACAGAGTTTTAAATTTTTAAATTGAAAATTTAAATCTAAAGCCATTTTTATGGGCCGAATTCATTATAAGCAATACCACATCAGCAACTTACAGCCTCCCAACATGTCTTTGTTTTCAGGGCATCCAGCTGCAATGCTGTGCACACTAGGAAGAAGTCTGATTAAACTAGACAGAATTTACCTTGAACATAATATGTCACTATTTTTTTAAACAATGACCAGTCAGTTTATACCATGGGATTCCCTTATAGCATACCTCCAGGCCACTCAAGCTCTGCACATATGTCTTGTCTCCATCTCTCTCATTCTCTCTCTGTGTTTATGTGCATGAGAGATGGTATCTCTGTTTCTACAAAAAAAGGGTTTGTTTTAGCAAATAACCCAAATATGGCACACAATGAGAGAAATAAAATATTCACATGGATGTAAGAAGCAGATATGTATCTCCCCCTAGTCTCAGCAGCGAAATAACTCGTACAAGTGTAAGTAATGTTGGATGGTTGATCCCATGCTTTGTCTAATTCATTAGCCCCCTGCTGATGCTTTCTAAAGTAGCGAGTGCAAATGACTGTGAAGTGAGACCAACTGTAATTGCAAATGGTAAAGGGAAGAAGAAGATGGAGGAGGAGGAGGAGGATTTATACCCCACCCTTCACTCAGAGTCTCAGAGTGGCTTACAATCTCCTTCCCTTCCTCTCCCCACAACAGACACCCTGTGAGGTAGGTGGGGCTGAGAGAATGCTGAGAGAACTGCTCTTGAGAGGACAGCTCTGAGAGAACTGTGACTGACCCATGGTCACCCAGCTGGCTGCATGTGGAGGAGTGGGGAATCCAAACCCAATTCTCCAGATGAGAGTCCACTACTCTTAACCACCACACCAAATTGGCTCTCCCAAGCTCCCAGTTGTTGCTGTTGTTGTTTTTAACTTTTAACATACATGTATTTGAAAATAATATAAATATCTCAAGACTTCTGACTGTTACAAGGTATCCAGGATTAAAAATTGCAGACTTCTTTGAAGAAAGTGAGGATTGAATTATTCTCTGTTCATCAGCTGAAGAAATATTGCACTATCTTTTAGATATCATTTCCTGGCTTTGCAGCTTTAACTGATCACCTTTTGGCTCATCTCACCAACTAATATATTTCTCTAGTCTGTCCTGGGAAAGCCAGCCATGATACTCATGGTTTGCTGTTTTACTCCATGCAGAATAGTAAGGTGTACATACTAAGATGGTTCGTAAGTTGCCATCATATAAGAGGCCATGGGGACCCAGAAGGCTCAGACCCACTTCTGAGGTGACCTGCAGGTATATTCACAGTGGCTTTCTCCTTCTTCTATAATCTCTTTCACATGTATCTGTCCCATTCATTACCTCATTATATAACATATTAGGGATATGGGAAAATATGTATTTTAGGGGGGTTGTTTTGTTGCTTCATTTGATGGCTTTGTTCATTTTGTTAACTTGTTTCAACAATTTGCTTTGTTTTACGGCTGATTTGGACAGTTTAAATGCTGAGATAAAGTGAAACTAATTCAAGCACATAAATATTAAGTAGGAACAACAGAATGAGAAAGGGTGTACTCTTGTAATGAACACACTAAAAGCTCTGACGTAGGGCAGAGACAACACTTAGCTCCAAAACCTATATATGTTTTGACACTTGCATAGTTCCCTCTCCAAAAACACACTTGTTTAAAGCAAAGGAAGTAACAATTTTTGGCTTCCTTTTGATTGCCCTGTGGCTTACTGAAAGTCCAAAGCAGTCAGTCATATTATCCGTTGCCTGAACTTTCCCAAAGTGTTTGGAAATCCCCTTCCTTAAATGGAAGAAAAGGCTCCAGGAAGTAGACAGACAAAGGTGGGAAAGTTCATGGAGCCAAATGAAATGGCCAGCTATCTGAAGCAGCTAGTCTCAAACTACTTTGAGGTTTTGCTTTATTTCAGAGTTCAGAGGTAACTTCCCCTTGCACAAGTGGGTGGTACTTCTGCTCATGCAAATGGTGGGTCCATTGTTTCTGTGGCTTTCCCT
>NW_015171515.1:542185-564764 GCF_001447785.1 Gekko japonicus
TTTCCCTACTGAACTGCAACTTCCTAGGCCACATCCCACACACCCCAAGATTCCCCTTAGAAGTGAATTGGAAGGGGCAGGACACAGGGGACCTTTTTTGCACCGATATTTCACCACAGTTTCTGAGCGCATCCTATTCTTCCAGTCTGCATTCCCTTCTGCTTTCAATTCCACATTGTGTCGGGGCTTTTTCTTGTTTCTGCATCTGTTTTACAGGAATCTGCATTCAGACCACTTCCAGCACACTGTGGCCCCACAGTGACCAAAACTCCTTTTGCTGTGATTCTTTGTTCTCATCCGCTTTTGAATCACTAATCCTTTCTAAAGTAGAATTGTTTTTGTGGGTATTTAAGTGCTGCCTACTGCCCTCCCCCATTTCCACCTCTTTCTCTTTAGGATGGTGCTCCCTCCCTGTTCTATTTTCTTTCCCTCCTTCTTCAAAGACAACAGAGGACATGTCCCCCTGTTCAGGAAAACTTTAAAAATGCCAGAGAGAGCATAAGAAGGAATAAGTAAATATAAAGGACTAGGAGATTCCCTGATCCCAAATGTGTCGGTCTTGCATGTGTGGGCCTGGATTTTTCCCTCCCTTCCCTTTCTTTTTGCAGAATCACGGAGGGAGGGAGGGAGGGAGGGAGGGGTTGGGTCTGCAGTTTAAAAAGATGTTTGCCTTTCTCTTCACCTTAGACAAAGCAGCTAGTTAGCTCAAAAAATGTGGGTTTTGCTTGTAGATGCGGAATGCATCTACAGAATACACAAATAAATAAACCGTGGGGGGGGGACAGTGCAGAGGAAATGATTGCGACTGCAAAGTCCATCCCTTAAAGCTTGACTCCTTGGATTCTCTGGAGCAAGCTGTCAGTGCAGAAAGGGCCAGGGGACTGCAGGAGAATGGAGGAAGCAGGAAATATCAGTTCCATGTGCAGAGCTCTACTTAGGACCTAATCCATTAATGCTACCTGCTTCAATAAGTAAGTGAAAGTGAAGTTTGGAGAAAAAGGAAATGTCTCAAAGGATAGAATAATAACAATAACAATAATAACAACAAAATTAATAAACAATAATTCCATGCTCCACAAACTTTGACAGTCTGCTTTGAAGCTCTGTTTCAGTTGCATGTGTCAAATATGAAGAATGTTCTTGCCTGTATCTTTTGACAATGATTATAGCAAATGCATTATGCAGGAGATAGGAGAGTGTGAACTGGTCATGATGCAGCCTGGATCAGCAGGGGCTAGATTACTAGATCTTTAGAAGCTGCCTAATGTAGTTTCTCAGGGGATCAGCATTTCAATAGGAACTGAAAACACAGAGGGTATTCAAAAGAAAATAATAGATCAGGCAAAAGAACTAAAGATATGAAAAGATGTTTCCTCTGCCCTCCCCAATAGAGTCCAGTACTTCAAAAGATGTATGTCAAAAAGTGTATTGACTGAATAAAACTTTTTTATTCACTGGACTCTAGATTTGTTCTACTGCTTCAGACCAATACGACTGACCAACTGAATAAAACTTTGTTGGTCTTAAAGTTGCCACTGGACTCAAACTTTGTTCTGCTGCTTCAGACCAACACGATTACCTATCTGTATTTACTGCAATTACCCATAAAATACTTCTTTTCCACCTTTGCTGTGGTATCAGCTTGCACTGTATTTCAGCAGCAAGTGCCACTCCAATGTAGAACTCTGGGGGTGTTGATTTTTAGGGCACTATTCTTTGAAGCAGGAGCTGCGGTGGCTCAAGTGGTTAAGACGCTGAACTACAGGCTATGGAAGGTCGGTAGTTCAGCAGTTCGAGACTCGAGTGTGTCGCATGATGGAGTGAGCTCCCGTCTCTAGTTCCAGCTCCTGCCAACCTAGCAGTTCGAAAGCAAGAAATTGCAAGTAGATAAATAGGTACCACTTCAGTGGGAAGGTAACAGCGTTCCGCGCGCCTTGGTGTTTAGTCATGCCGGCCACATGACCACGGAAATGTCTTCGGACAGCGCTGGCTCTTCGGCTTTGAAACAGAGATGAGCACCGCAACCCTAGAGTCGGATTCGACTGGACTTCGAGCAAGGGAACCTTTACCTTTATTCTTTGAAGCATACACTGTGGCATGTTAAGAACACTTAGAGGTCTGTGCCAGCTACAGGCATTTATACAGCTACCTCTGCACAAGTCGCAGATCATATGACTAAACCAATGGAGACCACTTTGCCAGAGCTGGTGATTATGAGAGACTATCTAATACACAGCACACCAGAAAACTGCATCTTTACAATTGCCATGTAACCAAGTAAGCAGAGAAGATGTCAAATGACCATGTTAGGAGAGAAAATTGGAAGTGAAACAGTGAGTTGTATATATCTATCCAGGCTGTCAATATTTTCAGATAAATAAGCAAGATAATGAGTATCAGGTAACTTTACTAAGTCTGACATTCAGGGCTTGAACAAGGCTGAGCTTGTCCGTTTCACACAGCAGCTAGAGAAATGAACTAATATGTGTTCAGAAAAATGACAACGTAACTATTAGGAATTTCTTATGTACTGTTAATTTCCTTGTGTTAAAGCTTTAATAGATATCGGGCTACATTTTCAATACTTCAATAGGTTACCGCTTTCTGTATAAAATGATGAATACTGAAATCCATAACAGAGGTAAGGAAACATTCTCTCCCATATATCTGTACATTCTTATTAGGATCTTGGTTAGTTGGGAAATGCTAGTAGAACTGTGCATGATGGAAGCCAAGAATTTCAAGCTTAAAAGCTAGCAGTACTGAATCACAGTCTTTCCCTTTGTCAACAGTGGCATCTCTTGCTTCTCTGCTAAGGTAAATTGGTGAATGACTTGATCATGTATGTGTTAGAAGTCATTGTGCTTCTTAGGCAATATGTTAAACTGTTTTTGTTTGCAATATAGTTGTAATATGATTCTGGCAGGACTCGTGTGTCTTCAAGAAGGGAAATCACATGGATAAAGAATGTCCTGTCTCTTCATTTCTATGCAAGTGAACTTCGCCTATTTAATTTCAGACATGTGTTTATAAAATAGACTGGGTGTATCTGTACAATTATCTCTGTGGAGAGAAAGGTTTGGAATTTGATGGTCTCTAAAGGGTTCGAGAGTGTCATCGAGGCAACGAACATGAAATTGAGCAAACTTCAGAGGACAGCGGAAGACAGGAGGGCCTGGCGTGATCTGGTCCATGGGGTCGTGAAGAGTCGGACTCGACTGTGCAACTGAACAACAGCAACAAATCACACAAGCCATCGTTTATTTAACCATGGTTTCATAGGGTGTCTGAACTGAGCAAGGTCTGAACTATGAGCAACATGGAACATACACCAACTATTCTACATCAGAATGGCCAAAGGAAGAACACAGAAATCTGTTCCATCACACATATTTCTGTATGCACATCAACTTGAGGCCATACCTTATGTCATTTGCATAGTTTAGGGGTGTGACTTGAGGCCATACCTTATGTCATTTGCACAGTTTAGGGGTGTGTATCTATACACACAGTATTTCTGGATGTAGATGTGTGAACTTGCCTGCAGTGTCTAAGCCCATTACTTAGCCTGAATATCAGTTCAGCTGCAAATCTAAAGCTCTGTTTACTGAATATTCTTCTATCACAGGAAACCAAACATAACACAGGATCAAAGAAAAAGTTAAGACATTTTCTCCGCTGGAACTTGAGATGGCAGGAGTATTTGTTCACTTGAATCTAAACCCATTTCCTTTGCCCATGGTATTATTAAATATAAAAGACATGTTTTGATGGTAGGTCTCTTTTCTTTCACAGAGGAATGGAAGTCCAGTCTATCATCAACACTATCCTTCTTGTTTATCCATTACTGCTCATTGTACTTTGGTTAAGTTACTCCACTTTGTATCAATCTTTAGAACAGAGACAGCAGTGCTTGTTTCCTTCAAAAACAATTGGAATTTCTTGGCTGAGAACTGTTATTCTAGATGTATATGAAATTCATATGTATCCAATATTTAATCTGCCAGCTTTGCAGAAATTAATTGGTATGTAGCAACATAATGCAAAACAGCCGACATTCTGTTTTGTACTTGGAAATATGGAATAAGGAAGGCCAGCATTTGAAATAGGGGTGGGAGTGGGAAAATCTTGGATCCTCTCAGCCAAGGGGGTTGGAATGCAGAAATGATCATTGTCAGCAATGCTCCTGGAAGATTTCTTGCCCCATTGTTGTGGGCCATGATTAAATTACATCATTTTCATTTTTTCCATCCCTAGCTCTCACCACTTAAAATGGTTTGTCCCATGCAATCAAGTGTGATCTTCAAGTTTCAGATTGACTTAGAAAAAATGAAAACACTCTTAAGTCAATAAAAGTACTTTGTGGGATGGGGATAATGGGAAGAAATTAAAAGGAGATCTATAGTAATTCACTTAAACATTTCTGTAGCATCCAGCAGAGTTTTTATTCCAAACATAATGTACATTCCATACCTCAAAATCAGTTTTTTCCTCCTCTTTGGGTTTGTGGAAAATGTTCACATACTAGTTCTATGGGCAATCTTGGAAGAGTACATTGAGGGAAGATTATAATGTAATGGGTTGAAATCTGCTCTAATCTGCTCTCCTAAAGGATTACAATAAAATAAAACAGAACTGACCATTATGTACCTTCCTGCCTTATGGTATGGATATAGATTAAGTAGTTACCCAAAATATTTTGAAAACTTACCTCAATTACTGATCATTTTAGGTGCTCTTCTGTAACTTTATTGAATTTATGATAATGTTCAAACATTTGTTGTCATCCTAAGCATTGGTACACCCTTCTATGTCCACTGACTTCAGTGGCCTTAGAAGGGTGTGTGGTGAAATGGGCCCACTCAGGCCTGCAGGCACTGTTCCACCCTACCCTCCAAGGTTTTCCCAACACCTGGAGAGGCTTTTCTTTCTCTCTTAGGTAACCACTGCTACCACCTGACCTCTGTATGAATTGCCCACTGCAAGGGTCAGGACTCCCAGCTTCCCTTCCAAGTTCTGAGGCCTTGCCTCTGTGTCTCTCACTACCCAGTGCCTGGTCACCACGGAGACCATATACTGCCTTGTGCACACTTGCCAACTCACTGCCTTCCCCCAGCACTCCTTTAAAATAGTGTGTCCAAGACAGTGGAGGTCTGTATGGTACAGAGAACCACTACCAGCATCAAAAGTTATAAAGTATTTATTTAAAAAAAAAAGAAAATGTTCACATGCATGCTTTTAGCACAGCACCAGACTGAGCAAAGGATTAAAAAGAAATGGGTAAAAAACAATTCCTCTGTCCCTCTTTCTATACATACCCTATCAGATGTTAAAATATAGGACAGGCTCCTTAGCTTAGAATGTTATAGATCTCTACAGGGTAACCATTACCTTGCAGCTTTCTTCAGCTCTTCAGGCCAGCACATGGTTAATGACCACCTCCTCCAAACCTCAGTTAAGTGTTCTGTCTGCTCTGATAGACTCAGTACAAAAAAGCCCTTCCTCCTTGCTCCCCTGAGTTTTATCACCTCTCTTTTCTCCACTCACTGACCAGGGCAGGTCAGGTCAGAAAAGCTTTTCCTGGAAATTCTTTCTGGAGTTCCTTCCTGAAGTCTCTCTAGTATTTAACACCTCCAAATCTCTGTTGCCTGCTTGAAAGAGGGGGAGTAGACTCTCCTATTGTGTCTAACTAAACCTATTGGCATGTCTTAAGAGGTAGCTGCAGGGGTTATTTCATAGAAAAAGAGCTAGGGGAACTCATTAGCATAACTCATTATGTCTGTTCTCTGCCCAGAGAGAGAAAAAAACTTTTAAAAACACAAAATGAAGGTTTTGCTCATTTCAGCCTCCAAAGCAAAAATGAATTTCTTCACAGGGTGTAACTTTGCTTAGGATGGAACTGTTAGCATTGTCCCAAAACAACAGCAAGTTTCTGCTCTCAGTACTTTCCTACAATGAGTTCAAAAGGGTGCTGTGGGGGGAAAGACTCCTGTATCCAATATCTGGAAATACACTGAAGATTTTTCAAGTATGGGTAGAGGGAAAGCAGATTCCAGAGTTAGACCAAGATATAACGCCACTGACCATCCGTTAAGTGGGATGGGAAGATGAAAGATAGAGTAACACAGCAGGGGATATTCAGCCACCTTGGCCTGCTCTGTACATGAAGCAGAACGAGGCAGCAGTAATATGGTGGTGGAATGGACTGCACTACTGCAGGTGGAAGAATCACATTAAAAAAAAATCCTCCAGATTCCAGAGTTAGACCAAGATATAACACCACTGACCATCCATTAAGTGGGATGGGAAGATGAAAGAGTAACACAGCAGGGGATATGCAGCCACCTTGGTCTGCTCTGCACATGAAGCAGAACGAGGCAGCAGTAATATGGTGGTGGAATGGACTGCACTACTGCAGGTGGAAGAATCACATTAAAAAAAAATCCTCTACTTTAGGTTTGCCAGGTGCTACCCGGTTGCCAATGGGGGGAGCCTGCCTCTCCACTGGGTCTTCGGAAGTAATGTCATCATGTTGGGGAAATCAGGGGGTGCTGCTGTAGTGTTTGGGCAAAACTCTATGGTTGTTTGCCTTCAAAACCATGGAGTTTGCCCCAAAACTAGACCATCACCCCCTGACATCCCCGACATGATGACATCACTTCTGGGTGACATCATTGTGACAGGGACATTGTAGGGCGACATGCGTGTTCAGGAGTGGGACTTCCCTCACCGACCAGCTGGCTGGCATCAGGCTGAAGCCCCGGAAATTGGTGGAACCCTGCCTGGACCGGGCAACCCTACTCTTCTTTAATGATTCCAATATAGGAAACTAGGTCAGCATTCAAAGAACTCCTGGAATCTTTTAGCTGTGCTTTTTTAAAATTTGCAGGCAGTTTTTATACAGGGAAAACACTAAAAATGTGACTTTTCTCACTTGCAGTCTGAACTTACAGCCCATTCCACTGTGTCAGGATTCTACTACGTCCTTGTGCTGCATGTGTAGATCAGCCCTTTTCTGCTTAGTTCCCTAAATCGACAGACGTTTGTTTGTTTTGTAGTAGTTAAGGCAGACTTTAATCTGGAGAACCAGGTTTGGTTCCCCACTCCTTTACATAAAGCCTGCTGGGTGACCTTGGGCCAGTCACAGCTCTCAGAACTCTCTCAGTCCCACCTACCTTACAAGGTGCCTGTTGGGAAGATGAAAGGAAGGTGATTGTGTAAGCCACTTTGAGACTCTTTGAGTAAAGAAAAGTCGGGTATAAAACCCAACTCTTCTTCTTTAAATTATATTATTAACATTATATATTTTAAAATTATATCACCAATGTATTATGGTGATGGTGGCCATATATGTGTTATTCATCTGAAGGTAATATTTTTTACTATGGGTATGTTCTGGCCCTCTGGTAATATGTGACCAAAGGAACGGAATGCCACTACATTGGGTCTCTGTCACCTTTGCAAATACTGTCATAAATTATGCTCCTCTGTGTCATCGCTGCAGTACTGTAGCACTACGGGGCAAGATGATTCCACTGGCAAACCTCTACCAACTTGCCTTTGCCTCACTGGTCATAAGCCATTTGTAGATTTATTTCAATGCACACTCTGAACATCAGATACCTGCCGTGTAACCCTGGTCCTGCATTAGTGCTATATGTTTTAGTGGCTTTTGGGTTAATGTATTTAAATTTAAATAAAAGGAAAGAGATGATTTCATGTCAAAGTTTTACACTTTTCTTTCCTACAATCAATATTTGAACTGGAAATGCTTGTTTTAAAAGCTAAACTGTTTTTCTATGGCTTCTGCATGAAAAATTGTCACCAACTGAGTGACTGCCTGCTTAGAAGCAGTGAGATCGAGGTAATTAGCTTGCAGTTTGTGGATAGTGATCCACTGTAGGCAGCTGGTCCATGGGAGTGAATGTCAGACTCTGTTTATCATCTATACTGCAAGGCCCAATTTGGCACCAGTGGTGGAGGCTACTCAGGGGAAAAGACTAGGCCTGAGCCAGCATGGATGATTAATTATCTTTCACACAAGCAGTGGCCCTCTGAGGTCAGAAATGAGGCCGCAGGGCAGTGAATGTATGTAGCTTCCTTTATTGTGCCTGAGTCGTTCGGCTTCTTAAAGGAAATCAGTATTATTAGTCTCCAGCAGTTTGGCTATCCCTCATGCTTAAGAAGAGAATGGAGGAATTGAATTTTATTTGAAAAATACCATACTTCCTAGAGAAAGTAAAAATGTATGTGGATATGTTTGTGTGAGTGAGTAGGGAAGGGGGTAGAATTTTAAAATCTTATTTAGTGAACTAGGCCCTAGTCTAGATAATGTGTGCAACGGTGTTTTTCAGACAACAACTTCCTTCTTTCAGGGACTGCATATACCTTTTTTTAAAAAAAGTAGAGCAGTATTATAATTTTGGAAATATGGTATGAGGGGCATGGAGGGGGGAGAAGACCATTATTTTGAAAAGGTGGAAAACATATCAGTCCACCTGAATCTCCCTGACTGCATCTCTGTACTAGGGTAACATTGGGTGCATTCATTTTCACTAATTGCCATGTCCCAATGGCAGTGCACAGTCCTCTGCTGCTGCCCTTAGTACCCCTTCTTCAATAATCTGAAGACAAATTGTGTGGATGCCCAAGGAATCTCTCCCAGTCTATATTCTCCCACAAGCCTGGAAACCGGTGGAGGAGAGCCCACCACCAACATCATGCTGACATCACTTGTGGTTGCACCAGAAGTGAGGTCAGCATGTTGGAACATTGGCAATTGCTCCCCTTTCAACACTCTTCACTCCCCACCCCTTTTCCTTGCCCCAGCAGGAAAATAGCAACCTCACTTGACTTTTAACTCAAGGTGGGCTGCAATTATTCATTAGCTGGGATTAATCTCTTCCTTGTTCGGACTTCCTGGCATTTCCTACAGGCAATTGTCAAGTACCGTAGGATAACACTTTTGTTTTAAAGTATAATCCATTAAATACTTCACTAGCAACAAGATTAGGTGATTTCAATGAAGGTCATATCAGCCTATTGCCAAACGAAGATTAAAGTTCCTAGTTTTTAACCAAAGTTTACTTTTAGCCTCTTTTTTAAAATGTTTTTCTCTCTTTGTCCATGAAAGCAAGAAAATACTACAAACTGGTGGGCATTTCAGTAAAGAAACACAAAGAGGCCTATCCTTGAAGAGGGTGTGTGCATGTGGAAGGAAACACACAACTGCTGGTGTTACAGAATCATTTCCACTCAATAAAAAGAAAACCTTTCACAGGAAGATCTGTGACCTCAGCTCTCCAGAACTGGTTAACCTGTTGTGTATATTTCACAGATGAATTCTGCCCCACGATTTCCACTTTGCTATACCCTGTGACAGACAGACACACACAGCATCTGCTGTTCATATTCCTTCCCAGACTCCAAAAGCCAATCTCATGGTGCCAGGGGAAGCAGTAAAGAAGAAAAGAAAAGAAATTATGCAAAAGAGCGGAGAACAGATTTACTTTCCCAGCTGCTCTTCTTCCACCCTAATCAAGGGCCTGCCTGAGAAAGCCCATCTAGACTGCATTTTGTCAACTGGATATTCTGAGCGTAGCCTACCATTCTTTGGAATTTTCCACATTTGGAAAGCCTGCAGCAGTTTATAATGTATCTGTCTTCAGGAGTCAATCACTAAATCATCTCTGAGGCAGTTCTGGGACTCACCAGTATAAGCAGGTCTCTTTCCCTCCGCTCTCTACTGATGTAGTTTGCGATCAACGGGAAAGACTGCACTGCAGACTTTTCGACATAAAAGCAGCTGGCTGCTAACATATTTTCTGATCCCCTAAAACCAATTTCTCCTCCCCCCTTTTCTGCAACTGCATGAGTTGAGCACCTTTTCCTCTTGTCACTGGGGAGTACAGATCAGGCATGAGTGATTATGGAATTTTGAAGAGAAATTTGTACAGGCTGAAGCTGTTTACTCATGATTAATTCATGGGATTACTCATCTAGACCAGGATTCATGCAGCTTTTAACTGGACTGAACTTAATTCTGTCCTCAACTGTCCC
This sequence comes from Gekko japonicus, assembly GCF_001447785.1. NCBI lineage: Eukaryota > Metazoa > Chordata > Lepidosauria > Squamata > Gekkonidae > Gekko > Gekko japonicus. The sequence continues at coordinate 552,245 of NW_015171515.1, forward strand.
GGTATTAATTATCGTATGTTTCCCCATGTGTATGCATTTACTCCTGCTGCAGTTGTGGGAGAGACTCCCCCGCCCAATACTAAAGCAAGCAATTTGCAGTTGAATTGCACACCTACCCATAGGCAGCATCCAGACATCACAAACAAACCTCTGTCTGATTTGGGTCCAGTTGCACCTTAAAGACCAACACGATTGCCTGGGTAGAAGCTTTCTGAAGTCAAAGCTCCCTCCATCAGAGTTAATTGAGCAAACTTCAGAGGACGGCGGAAGACCGGAAGGCCTGGCGTGATCTGGTCCATGGGGTCGTGAAGAGTCGGACTCAACTGCCTGACTGAACAACAAAAAATCTTATACCCTGGAAATCTTGCTGATCTTTAAAGTGTTATTGGACCCCAATCGAGCTCTTCTACTCAGACCAACACAGCTACCCTCCTGAAACAAAACCTCTGTATCATACTGGGCACAAACTCAACTTGCTGCTATGCTTATGTGCTCCCTCGTTTCTTCATAGGTTCAGTACAACTGAAATGTTTCTGTCCTCAGAAGCCTTGAAACAATCACCAGTTTTCAGTGATGTCTAAATGCAGAAGCTCGTATTGCCCCAACAAAGCAGGATTCTAAATTGAGATTAAATCTTGGTTTTGAATTTTTTGGGGGAATGAAACAGACTTTATTTTTCCCAGGCACTTACATTCAGAAGTCACAGCAAATTGGAATTTGAGTCTTCAAGATTTATGAAATCAGGAAACCTCCTGTTAAGCACAATTGAGGAGGGGGTCACTCAGAGGGTACATAAGCAACACATACCTTTGTTGTAACTATTAATGTTCATCAGAATGTATAAAGCAAAAGTGCTCAGGAGGGCATTTTTATAAAGATATAATAGCGATGTGGGAAAACAGCATTTTGTAGGAGAACAGTTTCTAAAATAGTAATAGAGTCCTCATCTTAACTGCCTATGGATTTTTAAGGCAGTTTTTACCCTGGCCCCTTTATGCTGCATGGTTTATAGAGTATATTGTACTATCTTTAATTCATTTGCTACACAATCCAAAACAGGGTTACACCTTTCTAACCACATTGACTTCAGGACACTTAGAACAGTGTAACTCTGCTTAAAGTAAAGGTAAAGGTTCCCTTGCTCGAAAGCCAGTCGAGTCCGATTCTAGGGTTGCGGTGCTCATCTCCGTTTCAAAGCCGAAGAGCCAGCGCTGTCCGAAGACGTTTCCGTGGTCATGTGGCCGGCATGACTAAACACCAAGGCGCACGGAACGCTGTTACCTTCCCACCGAAGTGGTACCTATTTATCTACTTGCAATTTCTTGCTTTCGAACTGCTAGGTTGGCAGGAGCTGGAACTAGAGATGGGAGCTCATTCCATCATGCGGCACCCGGGTCTCGAACTGCTTAACTACTGACCTTCCACAGCCTGCAGTTCAGCGTCTTAACCACACGAGCCACCGCAGCTCCGTAACTCTGCTTAGAATTGCACTATTCTAGTTTATTGATTCATTGTTCTCTAGTTCTGAAATCCAGTTTATGGGATATATTATACTATTTTTATTTCATTGTTCTTTAACAGTGTGAACTAGTTTAATTGCATTGTTCATTTATGTATTATACCAGTAAATAAATAGGGGGGGGGGTTATAGCACAGACTTCTAGTACTTATAACATTGAGCTGCAATGAGAAAGGCAGGCAGTAAGTGAAGTAAATAAAATAAGTCAGAAAGAAACTTGAACTGAACTAGCTGCTAGCAACAGCCAAACTCAACTGGAAGCAGGATGTGAAAATATTCATGCAATTTAGTTAAAATAAAATAAAATAAGAGACTGAATTACAACGCTTCCTGATGTGACATGCTGAGAAGGCCAATACACTATACCTCCTCCTTAGCTCACTTAGTCTTGAAGATATCACAAAGTAGCCAACTGGGATTGCCAGTTTGAGCCTGGCAACTGGTGGGAGATTTACTGTATGTGTGTGTATGTGGAGGGGGGGCCTTACTGACAATATTGTGACATCATTGCATACAGGTGATGCTCTAGTATTCACCAAAATGCTCTGGTTTAATTATAGAGGTTTGGTAAATGCTAGAGCTTTGCCTGATATGGGCTGCAGTCAAACAACAGGCTTGGCGCAATCTGCCCATGCCTCTATTTTATCTGGTGCTATTTGCTCTGAAGAGATTTGTCCAAACATGCCACCCTTAACCTGCCTCACTGTGTGCTCACTCCATGGTTGACCATTCAGATTACTGCTGTGCAGTAGCCATAGAGTAGGCAGTCAGGTGGCATCCTTTTAAAAAATTGTCTTTCACGCATGTGCAGAAGCACTCATTCAAAGCACTCCATGTTGACAACTTCATGATTCCTCCATCAAGTACTGCAGCCCCTCTCAGTCGCCTCCGCTTTGCTTCTCTTCTTTGGAATGCATGGGGAAAGTGTGATATACATGAGAGTAGCCCCTCTGACTTCAGTAAATTTACTCTTGTGTCAGTCATAGGATGCTCTCACACAGCAACTCTGAAGCAGAAAACCCACGGGTTTCCAACCCCAGGAAACAGGAAAGAGGGTTTTTTGGGGGGCGGGGGTTGCCACGCAAAAACAACTCCCCCAAGGGTTCCCAATCCTGACAGAATGTTTGGGTGCAAAAATGTGCAAGTGATGATTCACAACTCTGGGGCAAAGATTCGCTTATGCACACATCACTAACTGAATTGAAAAATGACACAAAAATGGAAGTGTGCAGTCTGACTTCCCAAATGGCTTCAGTTTGCAAGAGGGAGTTCAGACATGAGGAAATGTGCAGTGAGACCAGTTCAGTCCTTAAAGATCGAACTTTCTCCGGTGCTGGGAAAGTCGGGGGTGAGAACAGGGTGCCAATGACTGGGGAATGGGATACAGATGTTGCTATCTGAATGAACATTTTAAATCTGGGGGGGAGAAGCAGCGACATCGGATCAAACAGCTCATCTGACCACAGCTATGATGATGTTACATCTGGGTTGCTCTGGAAGTGATGTCACCACATTACTGGTGATGACACAATGTCAATACTGAGAGCCCCCACTATACAGTAAGTCTCTTGAGTACTCCCCCTTCCCTCTAAAACATTCTTCCATGATCCAGCTGAGCAGTGCCTGGCAAAGCCAGGAGATCTGGGCCTGAGTTGGACCGGTTTAGGGTTGGGGCTCCCGCTTCCGACCTTCGATGGGGTGCCTTTGGTGCCAGCACCGGAGGTTAGGAGTTTGGGTGTGTTCCTGGACTCCTCTCTAATGATGGAAGCATAGGTGGCAGCCACTGCCAAGTCGGCCTTTTATCATCTTTGGCTGGCTCGGCAGTTGGTCCCCTTCCTTGACTGTGATGACCTGGCCACAGTGATCCATGTGATGGTCACCTTGAGGTTAGACTACTGTAACGCTCTCTACTTGGGGCTGCCTTTGTCACAGATCTGGAAGCTGCAGCTAGTGCAGAATGCTGCAGCCAGGCTGTTGATGGGTCTCTCTAGGAGGGATCACATTCGGCCTGTGCTGAAAGCGCTGCACTGGCTACCAATAGCATACCAGATCCGCTTCAAAGTGCTGGTTCTTACCTTTAAAGCCCTGTATGGCCAGGGTCCGGCTTACCTAAGGGACCGCCTTTCCTCATATGTTCCCCCAAGGGCACTACGGTCGGGGAGTCAACATCTCCTGGAAATTCCAGGCCCCAGGTATGTTATATTTGCTGTTACTAGAGCCAGGGCATTCTTGGTGGCAGCTCCTACCTGGTGGAAGGAGCTCCCGAAGGAGATCCGGGCCCTGCGGAACCTTTCTCAGTTCCGCAGGGCCTATAAGACGGAGCTCTTCTGCCAGGGTTTCGAGTAGGAGCCGCTGCCACTATAATTCCACCACTGATACGTATGCAGCATCACACCACTACCACCAATATGTGGTTCCATCTGGGTGTGAGGTGACCCTGGAAGGAGAGGGGATGACAAGTTGTGGGACCAATGCCATTCGACTAAGATCTACCCCATCTTGCACTGACACTTTGTTGTTGTATTATATTGTTTTACTGTTTTAGACTGTTTTATCTGTTTTAATTCTGGCACGTGCCTCGTTGTTAGCCGCCCTGAGCCTTCGGGGAGGGCAGGATATAAATCCAAAAATAAAATAAATAAAATAAATAAAAAATCTCTTCACTGTGCCTTGTGGTGGATGGACTGATACTTGCTGCCGCACTAGGCAACAGCCCTTCTTGGTCTGTGTCAAAGTCCATGTCAGCCTGTATTTGGCTGGATCCTTGGGCAGCCACTGGTTGCTGAAGCAACTCTGGTACTTGCAGAGGAAATGGCCCAGTAGCAGGGATCCATAGTGAGATAATACCCATAGTTCCTAACTAGTGCTAGTTTCACCCTGTCCTGATACACTTTTTCAATACATTCAGTCCAGTTACCAGATCAGCACTGTCCATTTCTAAATTCATGAGGCACGCCACAGCCTTTACAGTGAACTTCAGGAACTTTTCCAGGACTCTGGTTCCCCACTGCAGATGTTTTTATGTGTGTGGAGGGGTGTTGTGCTGCATCCTATGAATAGCAATTGGCTGCAGATCGGAATTTCTGGTCAATTGGACTTCAGAGGAAGGTGGACTTCTTGTCGAATACACTTCATGGGTGCTGTTCCTGCCTTATCTGCTGATGCTTTCTGTTGTGTGTTTTGTAATGAGCTCCCCACCCCCCAAACAGGCCTACAAGGCTTCATTATGCTGGCTACAGACCAAACAACCATGCAGCAGAATCTTTCCCAGGTTTTAGAAACTGCAAAGCCGTGCCAGGTGCCATAATTCTGCAACATATGTAGAAACACTTTCTGCTGTACCCTCATTTTGCCTGTAGAAGTTTATTATATTGTGCTATGTCAGGGGAATGAGGAATGCTCCCCCCATAAGCAGTTGAGCTGGTGCTAGGAAAGCCTGGGCTAAGTCTAAGGTGACTTCCTCTTTATAATACTGCACATTTCCTGTCTAGGTCTGTAATGCCATTAGCTTGTAAATTTAATTCCAGTTAGCTGTATCATTGTGATAGATGGGAAAAGGTCCTGCCCCTTTCTGTCAATTACCTATTTCCTGTATGTTTGTTGAGTGTGTGGGTGTGTGTACCGAGCAGCTAACATCTAAGCAAGGCCTATCGAATTTAGGAAGAGCCAGATGGGAGGGGGGTAGGGTTGCCAGCCTCCAGGTGGGGGCTGGAGATCTCCCGGAATTACAGCTGATCTCCAGACTACATAGATTGTTTATTAATCATTTGTTTATTTAAAACATTCATTCCACTTCTCCTGGAGAACATGGTTGATTTGGAAGGTGGGCTGTATGGCAGTATACCCTACCAATGTCCCTCGTCTCCCTAAAACTCACTTTCCCAGGCTCCACCTTCAAATCTCCAGGTATTTCTGAACCCAGAGTTGGAAACCCTGGGGTGTGTGGAGAAAACCCCTCATTAAATTGTCAATTTTTGTTTTATCTACTGTTGTCTTATGTAAGCCGCCCTGAGCCTGCCTCAGCGGGGAGGGCGGGATAAAAATCAAATAAATAAATAAATAAATAAATAATTTTTGAGTCAGATAAGGTTTGTATATCTATGGAGTGATGTTAGAAGGATATTGTCTTGGGAGAATTTAGAGATCTCAGACCTGCCTTTTAGGGAAAGCAAGCTAGTCTAACAAATGAACCTGTCTTAGAGCTGATTTTTCGGGGAAAGCTGGCTAAAGAATTGGGATTGTCAGAAGGAGCTCAGACTTATACTGTGGGATTCCTAAGGTTGTGGAAAGGCTGAAGAGTCACCCCAGGAATAAAACCTTGGCTAATAATGTTTTCTCCACACAGGAATTCTTATAAATGATAGAGCCCAGCAAATGCTGTTTGTTATATTTGTGTATAGTTTCAAGCCTCTTTACTGAACCACCTAATTCTAGCCCATCCTTAAGAACTGCCATTGCTATTCTAGAACACTTTACCACCAATGCTTTCTGCTTAACATAGTTTATTGCATAGTTTATTGTATATTTATTGTTCATTTAATTGTTGGAAGCCACCCTGAGCCCTGCTTGGTGGGGAAAGGAGTGGGATAAGTGTCTAATAAATAAATACATAAATAATAAAAGTTATTGGGGGGGTGTTTACCTCATGCCTCATCTAAAATAACTGCATTTAGAAGCCATTTGGAGTCACTATGTCAAGTGGTTGGAGTAGAGACAAATGAATCACATCAAGGTTGTTCTTGGGACTAAGTTATATTGAACTGATTATGGCATATTTCTGAGTGAAGGTGTATGGGATTGGCTTCAAGGCTGCAATGCTATGCACAATTTTTGGTGAATGAAGCTTTTTTCAAGTGATATGTTTGACTGTGTGTACATGGAGAATGTGCCACACAGAATCCAATCTCCATGTGGTCTGAAAAGCACAACACATGGATTTCAGCTTTGTTAGATGCATTCTCTATTGCTGAAAATCCACACCGTGTACCTTTCAGACAAAATGGCAATTACACATATTGGATCACACGTGGCACATGTTCTTCCATACATGTGGGCATATCACTTGAAAAGCTACAATATTGAACATTCACTTTTTTATGCATGAGCAAATGATAGAATTCTGAGCTTGTTAAATGGGCTGTAACACTTTTGACTGCTGGTGGAAAAGGGGCACATTTTAATGCTTCCCCATGTAAAACTCCCTGAAGATACAACATCATATCAGGAAGAATGTTTCTGTACTAATCTTTTAAATGCTAAGCTAGTTTGCCATTTACATTATATTATTAATGTCAGCGGATGGAGACAACTCTGGTGGCTTTAGCTGATGATACTTGTTGGATTTATCTGTTGGACCATGTCATCTTGTCAAGATATTTAGAGGCAGAAGTAGTATCAGAGGATGTGCTTTGGGATTGGTTTAAATCTTTTCTTAGGGATCAGACTCAGAGGCTTGCTATTGGAGATCAGTTTTCATCACTGTGGAATTTGTCTTGTGGTGTTCTACAAGGTTCTACAAGGTTCAGTCTTATCCCCCATGCTAATTGATCTCTCTGTATAAAGTACTTAGGAGAAATCATTTGAGGGTTTGTAGCTGGGTGTCACCAATATGCTGGTGACACCCATCTGTATGTTTTCTTGTTCATACCCAGTACTGCTATAATGCTCCTCCTGGGCCAGTGCCTTGCTGCTGTGGTTAAATTTATTTATTTATTTATTTATTTATTGGATTTATACCCTCCCCTCCCCGCTGAAGCAGGCTCAGGGCAGAATTCATCGGGTCGCCTTAAGTCGGAAGCAACTTGTCAGGACATAACACACACAGTTATTATTTTTCCACCGTTACATCTAGAAGATTACTAACAGGATACAACTTATTTTCGACCTAGTATTATTATGACTTCTGTCGCCTTTATCACACGTGCATAAACCATCAAAAGGTTATTGTTTTCTTCCACATGATTGTATGGGACACATTCTTCATTCGAACTGAAGAAGGCATCAGAAGGATATTGTAATGACCTTGTACCCGAGATCTTGTCATATCATCCTGTATATATACTATCCTGTATATTTCACTGCACATGTTCATACGCACTGCAGATCCATGTTACTCTAGTGCAAACAAATCGGGTAAATTTGGTGTAGTGGTTAAGTGTGCGGACTGTAATCTGGAAGAACCGGGTTTGATTCCCCACTCACCATATAGGGCTTTATAGGTAAGCACCATCACCTTGAAGCGAATTCAATATGTTATAGACAGCCAGTGCAATCCCTTCAATGCAGGCTGGATGTGTTCTTGTGGAGAGAGACCCAGCAACAGCCTGGCTGCTGCATTTTGCACCAGCTGCAGCTTCCGAATTTGGGACAAGGGCAGCCCCATGTAGAGAGCATTACAGTAGTTTAATCTCAAGGTGACCATTGTGTGGGTTACCATTGCCAAGTTGCTACTTTTGAAGAAGGGAACCAACTGCCTAATCAGTCGGAGATGGTAAAAGACTGACATGGCAGTGGCTACTACCTGGGCCTCTAGTGTTAAGGAGGCATCCAAGAATACTCCCAAGCTCCTAACCTCTGGCGCTGGGACCAAAGACACACAATTGAAGGTTGGGAGTGAGATCCCTAACCCCAGGCCGCCATGACTTGGGCACAGAACCTCCGTCTTCATCAGATTCAGTTTCAACTGACTCAGCCTAAGCCATCCAGCCATAGCTTGTAACACCGGGTCCAGATCTTCTGGCCCAGCATACTGATGACAACCCAGTCTATAGCTCCAAGCAATGTGGGCAAGGGGGCGCATATAGATGTTAAATAACGTTATGGATAGAACTGACCCTTGAGGCACTCCACAAGTCAGTGGGTACCTTTGGGATAGTTCTTCCCCAAGTGCCACCCTTTGTCCCTGGCCCTGGAGGAAGGAGGCAAGCCATTGGAAGGCGAGCCCCTGGACTCCAGCGTCGGTGAGGCAATGGACCAGTAACTGATGGTCGACTGTGTTGAACGCTGCTGACAGGTCCAATGGCTACAGGGGAACAGGCTGAAAATGAATCCTGATAAGACAAAGGTGATGCTGGTTGGGAAGGGTGAGGTCTTGGAGGGCATTCTGCTTCCCACCTTTGATGATGTTCGGTAACTCTTGCTGACTCAGTTAAGAGTCTAGGAGTTATATTGGGCCAGACATTATTGCTGGAGAAGCAAGTTAATTCAACTGCAAAACACAACAACAACAACAAAAACTTTCTTCCATTCTACTGCTTCATCACTCTGTCACTTTACTACCACTTCATTTCACTGACCGGATCCTAGTAGAGAATACTTCTGAGATAACATACTTGTGATTGTACAGTAAGTAGTATTGCTGACACTTTTGTAACCAGGCTTAGGCTTGATGGAGTTGCGGCTCCCAGCCCATCAGATGGATGAATGGTCTGCATGATAGTGATAAATTTCCCCCCTTTTCCTTTTCCATCAGTGGAATGTCCAACCTGTACTACTCAGCTAATGTTATAGCTAGAATATACAATACATAGCATTCTCTTTAGCATCAAAAGAAATGAAAAATGACAGTATATAATCAAGTAAATAAAACTGCCAGGTATAAAATTCCCAGGGCAGTCCTGGATAGTGTTACTACTTGAGGCTGAAAACTGAGGTCTTTAACCAACAGATGCAATTATTGTGTCCAGCTGGTTTTTCTGAAGGCTCTGCTCTCACAAAGGAAAAAAATGCACTATTTTCCAAAGTGAAGGCCATGTGAAGGCCCCCTCCCCCCAAAACTATAAACATCTCCGAGAGCAACATGCTATCAGGAACTCTTCCTGCACAGTTTTCACTCACAACTTATAATCTTTGTGCTGCTTTTGTAAAACTAATGAGGGCTGGCACAAGGGCTGTGTGCTCTGATTTTCCTTCGCCCTGCAGTGTTGTACTACTGAGGATATAAATGCAACAAAACGCAACGGTGTCTCACTTAACATGACAAACTGGCTCATGTAGTATTAAGTCATAGTTAACATTGGGACAAAACAGTGGCAATGATCACAGATCGCCACCCATCTGTGAACGTGATTTTAATCGCCAGCAACCCCAAATAGGACTAAATAAAAGGTAACCTGCATGTACATTTAGTCCCAGATTAGATTGGAGAGGGGTTTACAATTACTATTAGCACTTCAGATGGAAAAGGCACACCCATTAGAAATGTGGCTGTCCCCCTTTATACTACTTATCTCCCTTATAAATAAAAGCCAAATGGTGGTAGCATTTCTCTAGAACATTCCACACGCTCCGAAATTGGTTGGCACCCTGGTGTGTCACTCACAGGGCGTCTCTCTCCATTCGCTGTGCTGCTGCCTGTGTGGGTGTCCTCCCGCCCACGGAGGCAGCGACCACCCTTTTGCCCTCAGTTTCCTTTGAGCTGCAGCCTGGGCTGGGTGCTCCACTGGCCAGACACCCTCGCTCGGCCTGCAGGCCGCAGACGGGGCCATGCCACCGCTGCTGAACTACGGCAGCCAGGAGCCACCACCAGCAAAGGGGAGGCCCAGGCCAACATGCGCTGGCTCCGCCCAGCCACCTGGAAAGGCACTGGGGGTGGCCCATTCCCTCTCGCCTCCCCTGTGCGGTCTGTGGATGAGGGGAGATGGCGCCGTGCCACCACACCTGAGGCCGGCCAGGGAGCCAGGTCCAGCCTGTCCCATTGCCCTGTGGCGAGGATGGACAAGGCCAGGCGGCTTGGCCTGTTGGGGCCTTGAGCGCACGGAGGGGGGACCAAGGAGAGGGATCCGGGGAAGGAGATGCAGGCCCACAGCCAGCTACCCGAACTGCCACCCATTGCAGGGAGATGGATGAGCCTGGTCTGCTTGCCCTGCTGGGGCCTCGCTTGGCTGGGGGTGGTGGCGGGAGCAACCAACCCAGATGCCTTGCCCCACCGGGGCTTCGACCTCACGGGGGGAGTGCAGGCTGCTTCCCTGGGTTGGGGAGACTGGGAAGTGGATGGTGCCCTGCGCCCAGCTCACACTCATTGTGGGGAGAGGGGCGACTCTGGCCGGCTTTCCCCGCCAGTGCCTCGATCGGGTGGGGGGGCCGGCGAGGCCAGGCAGCTTTGCCCGCTGGAGCCTCGATTGTGTGGCGGGGGGGCAGGGGGGGGGGGGCCGGGGCGGGAGGCGCAGGGCCGCTTGACCCTCCGGGGCCTTGACCCTGTGAGCGGGAATGTGGGCTGCTTCCCCGAGTTGGGGGGAAGTAGACGGTGCCCTGCGCTCGGCCGGGCTCGCGCCCATTGCAGGGAGAAGGGCGAGCCTGGCCGGCTTCCCCCGCCAGCACCTTGAGCAGGTGGGGGTGCCAGGGCGAGGGGCAAGGCCAGGCGCCTCTGCCCGCTGGAGCCTCGACCGTGCGGGGCAGGATGGCCAGCTTCACCATGGGGGGCCAGATGGAGATGATGACCCGCACCTGTGGCCAGGCTAGCGCCCCGTCGTCTTCAGTTCCACAACGGGCATTATTCATAGTACAAGCATAAACAGCATGATTTCAATGAGTAAAACAAAGTGGGGTTGAAGGGCTAAATCCCCTCATTGTGTCTTGCATGACCCTATTGTAAATTGTAGTTTTAAAAGATTGACAGAGGTCCATAATCTTTGTCTTGTCTGTTTTGTCCCTGAATCTCCTCTAGCTATCTGAATACACATAATATGCACAAACATTTCTGACAAATTATCTGTTAAAAGATAACAGAGTCTTTAGCCTTATTCTGATATCACATTAACATCACATCATAGCTGCAGGAAGTCACCTCTTCTGCTTCAGTGAAGTCATCATTTTATTTGAGGTAATGAGGCCTCCTATTCCTCTGCAGGAACCATCCCAATAATTTGCCATTGAGAGTATTTAAGATAGGGCATATTTTCGAAGTGGACTAGAACTCTGGCATACTACCTCGGCTTCTGCTCCAATTGCTTTTGTGGAGTACAAAACCACCTCAGCATTTAGCTGATTGAGTTTAAAAATGTGAAGCTCTCCATAACTTCCCTCAATTATCACGAATTGACCAAATGCCACCCAGGACGCAGTTTGATAACAGAGGAATCTGCTTCACTATGTAATTTTTATTTGCTACCCACTGATGAGTTTGAGCAGATTGTGTTTTAGGAGAGAGCTGCAATTACAGCTGTGATGCTGACACAAAGTTCACCTACTTTTGAAAACAAGCTTGGGAAAGGGTTGGAAGCTAATGAGCTGCAGCAACAGGAGTGAACTCGCCTTCACTTCTTTAGGTAGATTTCATTTGAGAGCATCCGATGGCCTTCTGTTTTTCCTCTTTGCTCTCCAATGACTCACTGTGTTGACATTTGCCTTCACCTCTGCAAGCCTTGTTCCTATTAGCTCCAGTTGGAAAGCTGTCAACAGCTTCCATGTGTTTTCTCAACATTCAGTGTAAGGATCCCCCCCCCCCAAACAAATCTTTTTCTTGAAACAAAATGATTTTTAGATGGGAAAAGCTTTAATTTCATTTGAGGCAATCTGCACATTTTTGCTATAGATGTACTATAAAGATGGCACAAAAAGAAAAGACAATGCTTTAGAGTGTTCTGCATCTCCTTTATCCACACAACACTCCCTTGAGAAGATTATCATGTATACAATATACAATGTATATACAATTTTGTATCACAGAAACCTCTTCAGTGTAGAAAAATCGCATGCTGCATACTATACAATGTGAAAAAAACATGCACATCCATTAAATTGTGTGTAAACACTGCAAAATAGATGCATTTATATTTTATTTACTGAGTGTGTCAGATGTTGAGGTGAACACATCACAATGGTACTGTTTTTCTTCATAGAAGTGATATCGGTGCAGGGAAAAATGGGTTTGTATGTCAGCTTAACCAAAGGTTTAACCAAAACATTTGGTTAAGCTGATGTACAAACCCATTCCATGTTTCTGTTCTGTGTGAATCTAAACCTCAGTTCCCTAAACCTCAGTTCCCAAGGTGTACTTTCTTG
>NW_015171515.1:564844-577336 GCF_001447785.1 Gekko japonicus
TGCTTCCGAACTGAATTATGAATCATAGTCTGTTCAGTTGATTTACGAAATGTAAGGTACAGGATTGTCATCAGCAGTGCAAGGTTTGACAGAAAGGCAGTGGGGGCAGAACTCAATGGTATTTTGCCCTGGCTCATGTATCTTGATATCAGCTTGCTTGTTAGTTGGGGTCTCCATTCTTCAACCTCTACCAATGTGATAGATGGTGACAAGGATTTTTTTTTAAAGTCCATTTTGATTTTCAGGAGTTAACTGAGCATACTGTTCAGTTAGTGACTGCTACTGTATTTTGACCTTTGGACTGAGCAGGTTTGATAGGAACATTACAAATGGTAGAATAAGTAGAAGTGGTTTGTGAAATGCAATGCTCTCTCATTTCCCACCTCCTCCTGCACAAAAGGGGGTATTTAAAAACAGATCATGAAACTCTTTTCCAGATCAATGCTCTTGTACAGTTTTCCCAGCTTGAACTTTGTTGAGTACAGATTTCCATAACTGAATGTATTTAATTTGTTTGTGTGTCTGTATGGCATAAATCTCTTGAATGTCTGTCAGAGCAAACTCTCTTTAACTGAAGAAATTGATATGACCCACCAAAAAGCATTTTTCTTCAGCTTCCGGACATTAGCTCTTCACATCTGTGCATCAGTACAGCAGAAAAATATACTCTGAATTCACTCCTCCCTTATTTTTTTTTAAAAAATCTTAAAACAGAAACCCATTTGTACTCATTTGTAACTGCTAGCACCAATATTAGACACCTTGAGTGGGTGTGAGGAGGGTGGAAATGACAGGCATTCAAGCAATCCACACTGTATTTAGGGTACAGCGGATAGTGGTAACAATCACAAGGATCATATATAATGCAGTAAAGCTGTCTACCTGAAGTATAAACAAAAGCCCTTTCCTGAGGCACTGTAGGATAATCACTCACAGTGACAGCATCCTCAGCCAAGGACAGACAACCCAGAGAACACCTCCAAAGGGCTTAGCTTGTCTTCATCTGCATTATAGAAATGGTATTGTACTTATGGGCATCATCCTCTTTTTCAATGTAGCGTTTTGAATTGGCATAACAAATAATCCTTTCTTATAGTATTTTTGTGCAGGTTCATTTCTATCCCCCTATAATTTCTCACAATTTTACATTTACTTAAAAGCAACTCCATGGAAGGCTGGCAGCACTGGGCCAGAGTAGTCATGCAGGATCTCAGTGGCCAGGAGGCTGAAAGCAACCAAACAGCAGAGCTGGAACCTATCGGGTCCCAGTTGCCTGAGAGAAAAGCAGACCTAAAAATATTTTAAATAAAGAAATAATGGAAGAATTACCCCAATTAGCCCCGAAACGAGGGATCCTTTATGCTTTTAGGTGATCTGCAGCTTTCACCATTAAAGCCTCCGGTGGTATTTGGACGGGCAAGGCCATTCACATTCTCAACCTAACCTGCCCCACAGGGTTATTGTGAGGATAAAATGGGAAAAGAAAATTATGTAAGCTGCTTTGGGTCCCCATTGTAGAGAAAGGGAGGGGAATAAAGTAAGTAAATAAATAATATAGCTGAAGATGGTGGGGGCAGGTAAAAGGTAGGTTGGTGGATGGCTGAGAAGGAGATAGGGAAACAGGAGAGGATGTGGGGGTGGCCAGAGGAAGGAAAGAGGAAATAGTGAGGGGAGAGGGGTTAGTGGGTTTTGTGGGTTCTTTCCCATGCAGCTAGGCTTGGCCCAGGGGCTGGCATCACACAACAGAGGCTGAGGGGTAGATTGTAAAAGTAGGGTAGATGGTCTGGTGTGTGGGAAGGAGAGAAGAAAACTGGAAAAGGGGAGAGGCTGTGGAGGCTTTCAGGGAAGGGAACCTGGAAATAGTGGGGGAGGGGAAAATGAGATACCCTCCCCACAAGTCCTTGTGCCTACCCTGCTTGTTGATTTGTAAAAAGTGCCAAGCCTCTTGTAATTTTCTGCGTGACACTGGTCTTCATCCTAGTTAGAAAAAATTCTGTAGGGAAGACTATTCCTTGAAGAGAACTTATAGAGAAGGTGATTTGGTTGCATTCTCATTAATTCTCATTAATTTAGAACTGATCACAACAACGTATGAGTTGAAAAGAGTTTCGTGAGAACACAAAGTGAGTTCATTGTACTGGAGGAACTGACTCCATGGAGAACTTTCTTTGTGTTCCTCACTAACCATGTTTTTCCCCCTCATAACCTTTTTATCAGTGTTAAGAGACTGAAGCACATTTAAAAGGAATACAGTTCAGTACCTCATATACCACAAAAATGTCCACCCTCTTAGTTCTCAGGCCAGCCCACTCGTTCCATATCTCATGGAATGAATTATGCACTAAGGCTAGAGTTGTTCTATCAGGAAGTTACACAGGTGATTTCCATTAATTCTAATAAATTCAGTGGCATTAATTCCCATATGCTTATGGCAGATCAGTGACCTTGATACTCCTCCACTTACACACTTTTCAAATCAGAATCACAAAAGAAGGAAGGTCTTCAATAGCAGCCTGTTTGACTGATCTCTTTACTAGCCTAAAACTACCCCTTCAGTATTCACGTTAATGCTTTAACCAGCTTTAGCCAGTCTTATTAAAAAGCATAAAAGACTGAGTTTCTATCATTTCCTGGGAAGATAATATAGCAACCCATTAAAACTATCGTTTAGGTATGATCCATACGGATGATGAGGTTGTGGCTGAGTTGGTTAGCTGTGATCTTTGAAGGCCAAACAGGCATTAAAAAAAAAAGTTGCCTGAAGGCTGCTTAGATTATTTTATACAAGTGGAAAACTGTTTAAAACATTTGGTTTATACATTTTTTCTACTTCTTTTCATACATTTCACTCCTTTGGTACTATAAAAGTGTAATTTTATTCTGACTTTAAACATTGCTTTTCAACTTGAGTTTCTATTGCTTTCTTTCTAATATTTTTCCTGCATTTAAATTTTTCTTTGCATTTATCTTTTAAATTAAAAAAATGTTTTCCTAAATAGTTACAACTTTATATGGATATTTCTACATTTTTAAACTTATTTCACCAAAATGATAACAGTTAAGATACATTAAAAAATTAAGATACATTTTTTAAAAAGCAATGCTGCAGTTTATTTTATAGAACAAAGTTTGAGTCTAGTGGCACCTTTAAGACCAACAAAATCTTATTCATGGTATAAACTTTTATGTTCAAGTCCACTTCCTCAGAATGTATCCCTTCTCACTTTTCCCCTGTACCTTTAAAACTTCTCTCTTGCTTTTAAAGTTCTTGTCAAATTCCTCTAAAGCCTCAGCTTGTGTTTTTAGTATTTTCAGCAGAACACTCTCAAATTTGAGATCATAGGTCATTACTTTTTTGTTGTATTCATCCTTAATTGTCAGGAATTGGTCTATGGTTCAGCCTGCAACTGGTCTTTCTCTCATGTAGTCTATTTTGATTAGGAACTTTTAGGTGCAATATGCCTATCAAACCAACTGTCATTTCCCTCAACATTTCGATCTTTGCCCGATTGTTTGCCCTACCTTCCTATCTTTTTTCTTTCTCTGCATGACTGTGTATCTGATATATCTGATGCCAGCCTCACACTTTCATCTGCACACTCCTCCCTTCCAGCCTGATTGTATGTACTGTTTGTGCAACACTGTGAGGAAGTCCTACGAGGTACACAAAGAACATGCAGAGACTCTGCCATGTTTTGTGTTTTACAGAAAACCTTGCAGTGGTGAACAGAGTAAAGGCTCTTGGGACAATGACTGTAGCAGACAACTCCAAGGAAGCCATTCTGGGAAAAATCAGGGAGTACCAACAGTATGACAGCAATTAAGCCCCCAGGCTAGAAGTCAAAAACTTTTACATGATATGCATGTCTTTTACATGATATGCAATCACTGATCATTAACACAATTTGACCAGTAAGTGCCCTGTGACAGTCTGGAATCTAGGGTTGCCAGGTCCTTACTGTGTGCTGGTGGGAGATGGGAGGGAGCTTTCTGGGAGGGGGACGGGTGACATTGCCACATGCAACATCCCCGACATGATGACATCACACAGAGGTGACATCATCATGCCAAGGATGTCGTGTGGTGCTGCTCTGGTTTTTGGGCAAACTCTATGGTAAAATTGGGCTCAAACCACAGAGTTTTGCCCAAAACCCAGAGTGTCACCTGTGTGATGATGTCACTTCCACATGATGCCATCATGTTGGGGACATCACACAGGGTCATGGCTGTTGGGGGCAGCCAGCTGGCTGGTGGCAGGAGGGAGCCCACAATATTGGGGGATGCCCCACTCCCACCTGGGGACTGGCAACCCTACTGGAACCTCTGATTCAAATCCTCCCATTGTTCCTCAAATTCCCACTGAATATATGACTCAACTTCATGTCTCCAGTTTTGTAATCCTGAATTATAATTCTCTCAAGAACTTCCCTTCCTGTTGCCCTTCCCTGGTACCATTGAGTCAGTTCTATAGTTTTCTCCTGACAAGCTGCCCAACTTTCAAGTATTCCTTTATCTTCTGTCATGATCTTTTGTTTCTTGAAAATAATTTATTCTATGCTATGGGCTAAAACCAGTATAATTGCCCTGGTTTTAGAGCCAGCAAGGGGAGTCTGATCCTGGATACTAATGGAACTGCAACAGACTCTCCACACACACACTAGATTTCTCCTCCTTCCATCTGATTTCTTTGCAGAACAGGACAGTAATCTTTGACCTCCCTCTTACTTTACCCCCCTACCCATTTTCCAAGCCTCATGTATACCTTTAGCTCAAGGGGTAACTCCTGCTCCAATTTAGAATAGCTCTGCTGAATATTTGGCTGTTGTTGTTGTTGCTATATTAATTAGGATAAGGAATGTGTCTGTACTGATTTAGTACTGCTAGTATTTGCTCAGGGTTATTTCCCCCACCACAACTGTTGTATCAGCTCCCTGAATTAACTCTGTATTCCTTTTAAAATCAGGTCTCTTGTCATCTTTTTCCTACTGAAAATTTGCTACCCACAGCCAGCAATTTAGGTAAAAGATCCTTATTTTCTACACCCTGCACAAACACACAAAGCTAATTTCCCATGTTGATCTGAATGTAATATTCACATTTTTGTGGGGGTGGGGTGACATATCTAATGTGCAGCATGGCCAAATCTGTGGATACTTAGAATTGAAGACTGGAGCTGTGAATGGATGAGACAGATCTTTCTACAAACCTGAAAAATACCCTGGCCCATAGCTACAGTTGGACTATTGGGGTTTTTGCCCCCTTCCCCTCCCCACAAGATTTTTTTGAGAATAAGATTTTTTGAGAAGAATTGAGGGGTTTGCATGCATGGTCCCCCACTTCTTCTCAAAAGCATTTAAAGGGATCAGCTGAAGAGCCCTTTAAATCTTGCAGGGGGGGAGGGGGAGGGATGGCCACTGGTGGTCGGGATTGGAGGCGAATTGGAGCTGCCATAAAAATAATGGCAGCCCAACCAGAAAAAAAATGGCCAGCAAGCCACAAAATCCTGATTATGAGCCTGAAAGTACCCTAGGCTTGCTGAAAAATCTAAGAGAAAACAGGACCACACCAATCACAGAGATAAAAATAGGCAAAGAGCCAATGGTGCAGTGAAGAAGAAAAATATTTTATTGTTCAGGTGAATAATTCCCTATGCATCTCACAAGAAAGCTTCTTCAGGGGAATCTGCTGGTACTTTGGTATTTTTATAGCGAGAAGGCAAAAACATAGGATCTTTGCATATTTTTCTCTTTGCAGAAAAAATCTGAAATCTAAAAATAAAATACAAGAGCACCTGTAGCTTTAAAAAATAGATGCCTCAGTGTCCATTGCTAGGCAACCAAAACAGTTTTCCTAGCATTTCAGGCTTGGTTTCTGTCAGTAAAAGGCACGGAGGGAGGTTAGGGCTATTTGAGGGAAGATGTCATGACTCTCTCTGAACAACTCAGTGATTGGGAGTCCTCAGGAGAACAGCCCAAGGAGCCAAGGCCACCAGCTAAGGAGGACTAGCAGGACCATGGAGTGCCTAATATGGCAGAGCTGCCAGAGGATAATGTGCCAGTAGCACCAGAGGCTACTTTGTCAAAGCTTGTGAGTTGTCAATGCCAGCCCCTGAAATAGCCACCAGGCTTCCTCAAAGCAGGTCTTAAACACAAGATCATAATCCTCCTAGGCCCTGTTCCCACTCTGCAGGAAGTGTGATAATTGAAGGCCTGGGACAAAGTGGTCCAAAGGAGGTGAAGTGCCCAACTAGCTGTGCACACTTGATTCCAGAGCCATACATTGAGAGCAGTACTTCTCTGCAGGATCCTGGCCAAAGCACAGCACATCTACAGGAGCTTCAACACCTTCCAACAGTGCAGCTGAGCCTAACTACCTCCGAGGCTATTTAGGCAGAGGATCGGAAGGCTGCCTTGCTGTATCAGTTGAACCTCTAGGTGTAAGCTCAGTGCTCTAGCTCCACTGTATACTCTCTGTTTGCACTATCCAGGCCTGAGAGTGCTATTCCAGAGGACACCTGACCTGAACAGGCCTGCATGCAGAGCATAGTACAGAGGTCTCATCAGGGCTGAGCCCTGTGAGAGGTGAGAGAGGCAGTAGTGGCACTTGGCTTTGCTCTGCCTATCCTGGGCAAGGTGAGAGAGGTGGCCTGCCCAAGTTCCATCTGAGGTGAGGGAGATGGGCAGTTCTGGGCTTGGCCCACCTGAGTTCCATGTGACATGAAGGAGGTAGGATGATGTCTGGCTTGGCCCTGGTGAGGTGAGGGGAAAGGGATCTGGCCCATCTGAGGCTAAGAACACAGGGCCTAGCCCACCTGAGCCCTACGTGAACTGAACTGAAAAAAACGGCACCTGGCTATTGGCTAGGCAGGCTACCTTTTCTTTTCTCCCTTCCTCATTGGGGTTGTCATCACTCTCTGTCTGTCCCTGCTTACAGGGTTGTTATGAGGATACAATGGAGGAGAGAAGAATGATGTAACCTGCTTTGGCTCCCAATTGTGGAGAAAGGTGTGGTGTACATGAACTAAATAAAAAATATAGCTGAAGATGGGATATAGATAAAATGTTGGTGGATGGAAAAGAGAGAAAGAAGCAGAAGATGCCAAGAGAAGGGAAAGAGGAAACAGAGGTCCCTGCCACACGGCAGGAAAAAAACCAGGCACCAAAATAGAGACGCCACGGCGGGATCCCATGGATCCCCTGAGCCGCGGCACCATTGCTCCCCGGCACAATCAGATGCCGGGGAGGAAGCGACAGTCGGGAGGGGGAGGCTGCCAAACTGCGCATGTCTGAGCATGTGCAGTTCGGCCAGGAACTGGGGATGAGCCGGCGGAAGGACGCACCGGCGATCCCACGGCTGGCCTTGATGCGCCCTTTCCCGAAGAACCACCTAGGTAGGTGGTTTATTTTTTATGCGGGATTTTGGGTGGAAGGGCCAGATCGGGAACGGGCGCGCCACGCTTCCCAGATGTTGCTGTGGGATCGCACCCGTTTGCTGCGCCCCCGATCTGTCTCTCTCCTGGCCCAAAACCTCTCGTGTGACCGGGGCCAGAGTAAAGAAGATGCATAGGAAAATCAGACGCTCCTGCAAATCCTTGCAGGTTCCTGTCTGTGCAACTGGGCCCAGCTTGGTGACTAGCATTGTGCAGCTGGGTCACAGTTTTCCTTGGCAGAAGCTACCAGGGGGTGGGAAGAATTGAAAACTGGGGATGTGTGAGAGATAAAGGTAGGTTGGCTGGTAAATGGGAAGAATAGCAGGAAAACAGGAAAGGTTATGAGGGCTTTCAGGGAAGGGAAAGGTGAAATAGTGGGGGATGAGAAATTCGATGTCCCCTTGAAAGTCCTTGTGAGTTCCTGTTGTTTCACTTCTTTCCCATATTCTAGTCACTTTATGAATCTTTCCCTCACTTTGACAGCCCTTTTCCTTCCTGGTATCAGATGACAACTGGGCAAATGTAGGTTCAAAATCCCACTAAAAAACAAATAAAACACAGGAATTGCCATGATCAGATCCTCCTAACATCTTGTTAAGGATCATTTCAGTGACACATGATGTGATTCAGATCAGGACCACTCTGAAAGGGGGGTTCACACCAGTTCAGTTTCCCAAATCAAACTGAGTTCCCTGTGCTGTTCTTGCCTTTAAAAGAAGACGGACAAGTACCTCTCTTTCCCCCTTTTAGGACTAATAATAGTTCAGGAGGAGTGTACTTTTCTCCTTCCATCAGAATCAGGCCCCCATATGATTGTGATTGCTGTTTAAAAGGCTGTCAGAGATCTGTGATGTCACATCTCATTTGACATCCATTAATGAGACTCATTTGATGATATCTCTTTCAGGCTAACCTATCTCACTGGATTATTATGAGGATAAAAAGGCGAAGGGCAGAATCATGTACAGTCCCCTAAGCTCAAGGAAGATATGAATGTATAAGCTGTGTGGAACTTGAACAAGCTAAGCTTTTAGCTCAGTAATGCACATTAGCTCAAATGCATGTTCATTCACTCTCCTTTTGCTTCAAAGATACCTTCAACTGCCATTGTTCATACTCAGAAACTTACAACTTTTGAATATGAGATTTACCTTATATTTTCCTTTAAAAAAATAAATTAAACAAAATACAAGAGGATGGAGTGCTGTTCTAGAGAAACAGAGGACCCCCTAGGACAGCATGGGGGAGTAAGAGGTCTACCATGTATGGTAGAACAAGTGTAAAATAGAGGAAATGGCATATATTTTGCTGCAACCCTTCCCCTGAAGTAATTATCTATACATGTTTATCAGTTGTGTAGATTCCATTTAATTAAAGTAAAGGTAAAGGTTCCCTTGCTCGAAAGCCAGTCAAATCCGACTCTAGGGTTGCGGTGCTCATCTCTGTTTCAAAGCCGAAGAGCCAGCGCTGTCCAAAGACGTTTCCATGGTCATGTGGCCAGCATGACTAAACACCAAGGCGCACGGAACGCTGTTACCTTCCCACCGAAGTGGTCCCTATTTATCTACTTGCAATTTCTTGCTTTCGAACTGCTAGGTTGGCAGGAGCTGGAACTAGAGACGGGAGCTCACCCTGTCTTGCGGCACCCGGGTCTTGAACCGCTGAACTACTGACCTTCCACAGCCTGCAGTTCAGCGTCTTAACCACTTGAGCCACCGCAGCTCCTCCATTTAATTACTGCCTCACAAAACCACTATTTTGTGGCTAGTATAAAATTTTAATGGTATTCAGTGAATACAAAAACATGAACATGTCAAGCATATTCCTTCACCGGAAAACCAGTAATTTCACTCTGAAAGAAGCAAGTGAGGTCTTCATATTATTGCTTATTAGTAACCACTCAGAATGCATTTAATTATTTCAAACATGAATACAACGTTATTGAACAAAATGCTTAGTTGTATACTAAATATGAGATTTACCTTATATTTTCCTTTTTTAAAAAAAAAATTAAACAAAACGCAAGAGGATGGAGTGCTGTTCTGGAGAAACAGAGGACCCCCTAGGAGAGCATGGGGGAGTAAGAGGTCTACCATGTATGGTAGAACAAGTGTAAAATAGAGGAAATGGCATATATTTTGCTGCAACCCTTCCCCTGAAGTAATTATCTATACATGTTTATCAGTTGTGTAGATTCCATTTAATTAAAGTAAAGGTAAAGGTTCCCTTGCTCGAAAGCCAGTCGAATCCGACTCTAGGGTTGCGGTGCTCATCTCCGTTTCAAAGCCGAAGAGCCAGCGCTGTCCGAAGACGTTTCCGTGGTCATGTGGCCAGCATGACTAAACACCAAGGCGCACGGAACGCTGTTACCTTCCCACCGAAGTGGTCCCTATTTATCTACTTGCAATTTCTTGCTTTCGAACTGCTAGGTTGGCAGGAGCTGGAACTAGAGACGGGAGCTCACCCTGTCTTGCGGCACCCGGGTCTTGAACCGCTGAACTACTGACCTTCCACAGCCTGCAGTTCAGCGTCTTAACCACTTGAGCCACCGCAGCTCCTCCATTTAATTACTGCCTCACAAAACCACTATTTTGTGGCTAGTATAAAATTTTAATGGTATTCAGTGAATACAAAAACATGAACATGTCAAGCATATTCCTTCACCTGAAAACCAGTAATTTCACTCTGAGAGAAGCAAGTGAGGTCTTCATATTATTGCTTATTAGTAACCACTCAGAATGCATTTACGGTAATTATTTCAAACATGAATACAACATTATTGAACAAAATGCTTAGTTGTATACTGTACCTTTTAACCAACTATGCCTTCTCATCTGCTCTTCACTTCCCCTGTGAGAGTGACTTTATCCCTGAAAGACAGTATTGGCAGATAAAAATTTGGAAATACATATCAGAATTTGAAATGCTTGTTCAGAAAAGCCAAAAGGGAGTGACAAAACTTGGAAATCAGTGAAATTTTCATCTCAGTTGGAAGGGAGGGAAAAAAAGCTACAGTTAGAAATGAAACCAATGGAAGTAACAAGTGAAGCACATAGAAAAGTCTGTCTGTGGCTCTGTGTGTCCCTCTCTCTGTGTGTCATCCATCCTACTGTCTTTCATCTTCCACCATGAAATCTCCATATTTTAGTTGATAGGAATGCTCATTTCCTGCTTTGAAACATCTAGACTGAGATGTCTGGTGGTTTTCTTATGAGACTGGCAATGAGACAATTCCTCCTCCTGCTGTCTTTCAGTATAACTGATTCTTTCTTCTAAAAAACTACATGCCAACAATTTCCATTTCCCTAAATTATTGACACATTAAAATTTAAAATGTTAATTAAGAAGGACCTTATCTCAAAGCAATTGATCTGCAATCAGTGCCCAAAGCAGCTGAATCAGAATATTCCTTTGAAGGTTTATTGCTAAAACGTAGTGCTTTGGCATTTTCACCTCACTGTGCTTCAATAAGGAATAGGTAGGATGATATCCTCAGGATTTATTTAGGTTGATCTTGCCATTTGTACACTAAGAATGTGGTCTAAGATGGACCTGGATATGTGCTATTAGGATAAAATCCAATACCCAAATCAACATTTGAAATGCCTGATAGCCTGTGTTTGTGGAATATCATACTTGGTCCTACCACGGAGAAATGTGTAAAATAATCTAGTACCCTATATTGAGAGCCAGTCTGGTGTAGTGGTTAGAGTGCCAGACTAGGATCTGGGAAACAAAGGTTCAAATCCTTACTCCGCCATGGGTGACCTGGGGCCAGTCACACACTCACAGCCTCACTTACCTCACACGGTTATCGTGAGGATAAAATGAAGGAAGGGAGAATGACGTAAGCCACTTTGAGTATTCACTGAGGAGAAAGATGGGGTATTAATAAAGTAAATATTCCACAGGAATTATATTTCTCTCAAATCTGATATGGTGTTTAACAAAAGGAAGCCCAGTCAAGAACAAATTGGTGTAATTTTGTTTTATTTTATTTATTTTTTTGCTTTGAATGGAAAAATATCCAAGTACAGGAATGTGCATAGTGCTGTGAAATTGAGACTGTGCCAGGATAAGGACATTGTCTGTGTTCTCTGATGTATTGTTGTTTATCTAGAACTGCACTTTAGAAAATACTTGTTATCTTCAAGAAACCCTTGCAGCATAGACTCATCTGCTGAGAAATCTGAATGCCAAGCACATTGCTTTCACACATATGTATAGTAGTATACACTTTTGCATGTGGCTATTGACCAGCCTTGTTGGGGCTCACTGTTCCCCCATCTTAACGTTATTGCTGGAACACAACACATACTCTGCACTGTAGCTCTAGATTTCGGAGGATGATTGGTGCTGGTGGACAAGCTGTCTTTCAGGAAAAACTGAGTACTGGTCTTCTAACTGATGATCCTGTCTAGCATATGAGAATTCACATTGTTTACGCAATCGCAGGCTTTTGGCAATCATTGTAGGAGATGTGGCATTCATTTCAGCAAAGCCAGAGTTTGGTGCCTAGGAAACCTGGTGTAATACATTAGAGTAAAAAAATTAAGAACCATGCAGTGATTTCTCACACAGTATGAATTTATTTTTGTATCTTCAAAATATGGAGTTTCACTTATTCTTTTGCAACTGTAATATGTTCAAGAAATTTCAATCCATTTACCCACCCACTTTTAAAGAAATCAGCTAGAATGACTGCAGATGTGTATTTTTGAATTAAAACTTTTATCAAATAGGAGAGGCACAACTGAGATGTAATTACATGAGGAAGCCTGGAGGATCTAATGATAAAATAGTAATACTGGAATTTGACAGAACAAAATTCGAGTCCAGTGGCACCTTTAAGACCAACAAAGTTTTATTCAAGGTATAAGCTTTCATGTGGAATGGAAGTTTCCAGTCCGTACATATCGGTAAAGGGGGAGCAGCAAATTAGCATACAACATAATGAAGACGTTTAACAGATGCAAGGATCAAACAGGAATAAGAAGAGAAGAAGATGAGATTGGATTTATACCCTGTCCTTCACTCGGAGTCTCCAAGCGGTTTACAGTCTC
>NW_015171515.1:581332-581510 GCF_001447785.1 Gekko japonicus
GGTGTTTGCCGAGAACTTTGGCAAGGGACCTAAGTGGCTCGCAGGCCGCATCGTCAGGCCAACGGGCACCGTCATGTATGAGGTGTCCCCAGAATGCGGCCAGATCCTCAGGAGGCACATCGACCAGCTCAGGCGGCGAATGCTTCCAGATCACGGGCCGGCAGAGGTACCGAGACAG
>NW_015171515.1:581560-589431 GCF_001447785.1 Gekko japonicus
ACCCCGCCTGCACCAGAGAACTCACTCCGGAGCACCCAGCCCCCGTCTACAGAAGAGAGGCCCCCTGAGCCAGAACCTGCGGCCGCGGAAGCCCCGGCGCCACCCTTAATGGCCACTCCGGAGGTCAGACCTCCCGAGGCCCCAGCACAGGGACCCAGACGCTCAGCAAGGGTACGACAGCCCCCAGCGTACCTGAAAGACTATGTTTCATAGGGCAAGGTCCGGACTATGGGGGGAGGGGTGTAGTGTCCGCTGACCGCCACCGGAGGTCAGCGCATATGCCCTAGCTTCAGTCCGAAACAACAATGGGGACTAGGATCCTAGTCCCTCCACTGGGGAACCAATGGGATCCATGGCGGGAGATTTGAACCCACCAATGGTGACCAGGGGCGGTCCCCAGGTGTGTATATAGTTGGCCTGCCGGCCGTTTATCCCTTTGTCTTGTTGTGTGCTAATAAAGCGTGCTATGCACCACGTCGTTGTCTGTCGTTCATCCATGCGGCTACCCACTACATAACACGTGGTTTTTTTGGTGCGGCTTTCAGAAGCTGCACTTCAGCCTGTCCCTTTCCGCCCCGTGTGGCAGGGGCCATAGTAATGCCAATATATATATCAGAACTGGAGACTGATGTGTAAATGTACCCTTCTTAATTGTGGAATGTGAAGTAATTAATGGAGACCCTGTTATGCTCCATCCATCTCCTATTAAGCATGGAGGTAACTAACAGCATTTTTTTCTTTAAGGTGGGGTGATTGGTTGTACAGTGTTATGTCTCCTCTGTCACCAGCCCAGAGAAATATGTTCTAATCTACCATTCCAAATTACATTACATTCTACTATTCATTACATTATAAGCAGTATTCCAATCTATTATTCCAAATAAGAAATACTATAAAATAAATAGGATGTATACAGAGTACAGATTCTGTGAGAGTACAGATGTAAGGACTGAATGAGATCAGCATATGTAGTGAGATAAAAAACAATATTCCTGTTAAGTCCTGGGGAGTTTATTGTTCCAAGTGTTGTAATAACTTGTAATTCAGCAATTTCCCTTTCCAGTCTGTTCCTGAAGTTCCTTTGCAATAAAATAGCTACTTTGAGATCACCCATTGAATGTCCTGGAAGGGTGAAGTGTTCTCCTATACATTTCTCAGTCTTGTGGATCTTGATGTCAGATTTGTGTCCATTTATTCTTTGGCATAGGGTTTGACCTGCTTGTCCTGTGTAGAGAACTGAAGGGCACTGTTGGCATTTAATGGCATAAACAATGTTAGAAGATGAGCAAGTAAATGAGCCTGAGGTGGCGTAGTTGATGTTGTTAGGTCCAGTGATGGTGTTGTCTGGGTATATGTGGCAGCAAAGTTGGCATCTGGGTTTATTGCAAGCTCTGGTACCAGTGTCCGTGTTCAAATTAGATGTATTATTGTGGGTGAGGAGTTGTTTAAGATTAGGGGTTGTCAGTGAGTAAGAAAAGGTTTGCCCCCCAGTGCCTGTGAAAGAGAGCTGTCATCATTATTCAGTACAGTCTGCAAGTCACTGATGATGCATTGAACTGTTTTGAGCTGAAAGCTGTATGTGACTGCTAGTGGTGTTCTGTTGTTGTCTCTTTGGGGCCTGTCTTCTAACAGGCTTTCTCTGGGTATTGTTTTGGCTTTGTTAATCTGTTTCTTGACTTCATCTGGTGGATATTTTAGTTCCAAAAAGGTTTGTTGTGGATCCCTTAGGTGAGAATCTCTGTCTGTAAAACTGGAACAGATGTGGTTGTAGTATAGAGCCTGGCTGTAGACAATAGATTGTTTGATATGTTTAGGATGGTGGCTGGAGGCATGTAGGTATGTAGGTATGTTTGTCTACCAGTAGGTTTCTGGTATAAGGTGGTGTCTGTGTCCATTGTGTATTTGTACAGTTGTTGTTGTTCAGTCGCACAGTCTGGTTCATTGTCAGGTTGATGGTGGGGTGAAAGTTGTTGAATGCCTGGTGGAATCTACCCAGGGCGTCTTTACCATGTGTCCAGACAATCAAAATATAATCAATGTAATGCAGGTATAGGAGAAGTGTGAGTGGGCAGTTTAGGAAGCATTGCTCCAAGTCAGCCATGAAGATGTTAGCATATTATGGTGGAATTCAAGTAAAGTAGTAACACTGGAATAGGCTTATATATGGAAATGAGTGCTACGGGAATCTAACAGTGCCATCCTAAGCAGAGTTACACTCTTCTAAATCAAAGTCAATTAGTGCAGAAAGCAGTAGGATAGCACCGTAAGGGATTTACTTCAGCATGGTGTAGTAGTGGTTAGAATGTTGGACGAGGATCTGGAAGAATCCAGTTCAGATCCCCACTCTGCCATGAAATCTAGCTGGGTGATCTTGGGCCAGTCGAACACTCTCAGCAGGGGTCGTTTCGTAGAAAAAGAGCTAGGGGAACTCATTAGCATAACTCATTAGCATATGCCACACCCCCTGACATCACCGGATGTGTGTCATAAGGCCACACACCCTGCCCCCAACAGTCCCGGCCACCGCCACCGGCCTTGCAGCTCCACTGCTGAGCCCCATGAGGGGCCTGGCGGTGGACCTGCAAGGCCAGCGGGAGTGCAAGCCACACCCCCTGACATCACCGGAAGTGTGTCATAAGGCCACACACCCTGCCCCCAACAGTCCCGGCCGCCGCCACCGGCCTTGCAGCTCCACTGCCGAGCCCCATGAGGGGCCTGGCGGTGGACCTGCAAGGCCAGCGGGAGTGCAAGGAAGCCCCGCGAAGGCCCTCCCTGGCCCCAGGCAGGCAGGGGTGGGGAGAGGCAGGGAGGAAGCAACTTACCCTCCCTCTTCTCCTGCCTCCTCCTGGCTGAATGAGGGCCGGAAGCGGGGCGGACGGAAGCAGGGGGCGGGGCTTTGTCATGTGCCCCGCCCCCGTACCTCACCCGGGGGAACTGCGATCCCCCACGACCCCCCCAAAATGACCTCTGACTCTCAGCCTAACCTACCTCCCAGGGTTGTTATGAGGATAAACAGGAAGAGAGGAGAATTATGTAAGCCACCTTGAGTCCTCATTGGGGGAAAAGATGGATTACAAATGAAGTAAATTCAGGATCAGTAATCACTGAATCACTAATTTTGCATTATTAAGACTAATTTGTTGAGTCACTACTTCGGCACTGCCCCTCCTCAAAGTCAGCTGAAGAATATGTTTTGTCTCCTATGCACATGACTTTTAAGCTCTTACATCTCTGAATCAGAAACTTGAGCAGAAAAATCTTTTTGGATTTGCTTTCTATAATTATGACCATGGCCCTTATTCAGTACAAAGGCTGGGATGCCCTTTCATGCTTACACAAATACTGCCTTCTGGGATTTATTTAAAATCTCCCTTGTACACTGCTGGTCACCTGTCAGTTATGCACCTGAAAAGTGTGGGAGGAAATGGAGCCATATCAGCTGAAAAGGAGCCAAGTTTCAAGCATTTAAAATGAATATTGACAAAAAGGGAAAGAAATCATATAGGGAATTGCTAACTAAAGCTAACCTGGCTACCTTGTGCCTGTGATATAAAATGGCATCATTAAAGGGAACAGTGCAGTGGGAAAATTGCTGAGTTATGTTATGTAACATGCTCTAAGGGCTAAACACAGTGATAGCTGATCAGGCTGAAAGAAGAAGAATTCCTTATAAGAAAGAAGCAATTCTTAGCTTACCCATGATTACTAAATCCAGGTGCGATAAGGAGCCCTAGGGATAACCCCATCTGACAGCAGTTGTGATATGCTCAGGTTCATTTCTGAACAATTACATCAAGCAAATTGGTATAAACATTCCATGGAGTCTCCAACTATCCCATGAGAGAGGGCATCCAGATGGGCAAATCCACAGAACATCACTTGAGGAAATCCATGGAACATCACTTGAGGAAGTGATACCAGCTGCATTGCATTTTGTGCTCTTTCACTAGTTGGATAAGCTTTGGATAAGATTTAGATGTATGTCCTCATCACTTGGCAGGGAACTGGCTTACCACACTGTGGTGAAATACCACCTGCACATGAAACTGTTTTATACCAAACTAGGAAAAAGGCCCGTTGTGGAAATAAATACAATGGCCTCTAGAAAGAGGCTCTGGGTGGGTGCCCCGGCCTTGGACACTCAGTGTCAATTTGCTGTGGTGACCTCAGCAGGGTATAATGACACTGAGTCCACCATTTTCTCCAGAGGAACTGATCTCTGCTACCTAAAGAACAGTTGTAATTTTGAGTGATCTCCATCCCTCACCTGGAGATTGGCAACGATGGTTCCCCAGAAGGGAATGGTTGGTTTGGAGGGTGGAGTACCTGTACGAGGTCCCACGCCTCCTGAAACCCCACCCTCTCCAGGCTCCATCCCTCACATCTCCAGGAATTTCCCACCTGGAGTTGGCAACCCTATCTCCTTCCCAGCCAATCATCAACCTACCTTTATTTCCCCCTCACTCTTCAGCTTTCCACCCCCCACACACCTGCAGCCTCTCCCGTGCTCTGAAGCCCCGACTGCTATGTCACATTGGCTGTCATGGGGGCCACCTCAGCAGCATATAAGGATACAGAGCCCACCATTTTCACCAGGGGAACTGATCTCTGCCATCTGGAAAGCAGTTGTAATTCTGAGTGATCTCCAGCCCTCACCTGGAGATTGGACACATTTTACCTCAGAACAGCAAAACTGTTTAGAATGTTAGAGGCAAAAGCCAATCAAGTTGCATATGCAAACGACCTCTGTGTTCCGAGGCAAAGACCAATGAGGCTGCATATGCAAATAAACTCTGTGTTCTGACTGGCTATGGGGGGGAGAGGAACAGCAAAATGTTTAGAATGTTGGAGGCAGGACTCAGGCAAAGCAGCCAGTGGATAGGGAGACCCTCTGAATGACAGATCAGAGAGCGAACTGATTTTGGAGCGTGTGGAATGTTCTAGAGAAGTGCCACCACCATTCGGCTTTTATTTATAAGGGAGATCACTGTTACCTCTAGTTGAGTATTACCTGTGCTAACTAGCAGCAGTTGTCCAAGATCTCAGGCAGAAAAATATCTTTCCTAATACCTCCTTTTTGAAATCCAGTAGATGGAGATGTCAAAGACCGAATGTGGAGCTATCTGCAGATGATTGTAGTGACTGGGTACATCCCCACTTTTATCCTTTACTAATCCTGTGAAATAATTAGGCTGAGGGATAGCATGTGGGTCCAGTGTCATCCAGTGAGCTTCATAGCTGTGACAATTTGAACCTGGAGGCTCAAACAGACAATATGAAGATCATACATCTTTGTCAGTCCATACAATGCAAAGTGCAGCCTTGTGCAACCTCAGTTTGCCTTGGGGATTTGCAGGAAAAGGAGAGCGAGTTTGGCCTTTCAACCTATACCCGGTTTCATTATTCAGAACCAGCTTCTTCTGCTATTAGTACTTTAAAGGAAGAGATAATTAAAAAAAATTCTAATGGTTCTATCCACACCCCATACTTTGAAAAAGCTACAATAAGACCTCTTCTATCTCCTAAAGCATTTCTTCCCCAGACACTAAGGGTGCTGTTTGCTTTCCCAGAAAGCCATTACAATTTTGAAAACTTTACTTTTTTTATTTTAATGTTTGTATGTAGTCTCCTAAGTGAATGTGCAGGTTGTTTCTGGCATAGTTTTACTCCATGCATCTTTAATGACTTACGAGGCAGGAAAAAATTCCTCTCATTCACTTCCCTCTCCTCTTTAAAAAATAAACCAAAATAAATTAAATGACTTAATACACATCAAGTGGAATTGTTGGTTTGTGGTGACGGTTTTATAATTCCAGGTTGGAGGGGTTTTTTCCCCTATTTAATTATGCACAATAACCCTTGTGGTCTATAATGCAATAACTAAAAGCAGGCACCAATCTTGGCATGAGCTGGTGGCTTATTAGAAATGGGACCAGGACTGTACTTTATGTTTGAAATAAAATGTTTGCAACTGATGTGGAGACTTCTTCTTAAAACTTCCTGTTACAGTACTGAGATTTATGCTACTCTACTTTCCGTATCAAAAATGTTGTAAGCCTATGGTTTCTTCTGATACAGTTTCATATCACAAAACATTTTTTAAAACTGGTGACATTATACATGGGATACTCTATCCATCCATTTTACCCTGTCCCTCTGCCATGGAGCTTGGGTTGACAGACATAATTCTCCCTTCCTTCACTTTATCCTCATAACAACCCTGTAAGGTAGGTTGGTTGTGCAAAGTGTTGTGAGGTCAAAGATGACTTACGGCAACCATGTAGGGTTTTCAAGACAGGAGATGTTAAAAGGTGGTTTGCCATTGTCTGCCTCTGCATAGCAACCCTGGACTTTCTTAGTGGGCTCCCATCCAATGCTCCCTCTAAGCTGTGGAGTCTTGTGAGCAAAAATTCTGCTTTGTGAGCTACTGGCATTAAAGTTGTGAGCAAGTGATATCGCTACTGCATAAAATAGCTTGCTCTGGAGCCATCCTTCCTGAGCTAAGACAAAAAAATGTGTGAACCGGAGGATAAAAAACTGTGGGCTAGCTCACACTAACTCAGCTTAGAGGGAACACTGCTCCCATCCAAATAGCAACCAGGGCTGACCCTGCTTAGCTTCCGAGAGCTGATGAGATCAGGCCAGCCCGGGCCACCCAAGTCAGGGCATGAGGTAGGTTAGGCAGAGAAAAATGACTACCTTAAGGGTCACCCAGTGGTGTTCATGACATAGAAAGTCTTACAGGTCCAGTCCAATACCCTATAACCTCTATACCACACTGGCTCTCCTGTGAGTGGGGGATTTTATACTGTCCACTTTTTGCCACCTCCCTGACAATACCACAACTGGTATAAGAGAAACATGTCCCATTTATTTCTATGAACTGTCAGGAGGCATTGCTTGGCTGTAGCCTTCTAATAACCACAATAATTATTTGATCAATCTGTTGCATAACCTCCATAGTCCCCATAGTCTTTTGCTTTCTCAAGGTTAAAACTGATTACTTGATGAGAAGTTGTTTGTCATTAATATTGACTTATTACTTAGATCATAATATCCCTTAGATGTTATTCTTCTGATCAGCTGCTGTTATTGTCTTGATGCTGGAATGACTAGAGGAGGTCATGTTGTCAGCAGACTTTAAAACCTGGAATAAGTCCAGAAGTGGAAAGTCACTGGGAACTTTATAGTCACAGGTAGAACTGAAGTCTCAGAAGCCACGATTCTTAGAGAAATTGTATATATTATTATATGAGTGAATAATGCAACAAATTTCCCATAGATTTACCTGTGCAGTTAAAATTAGCCATAGGGTTTGTTTGTTTATATAAACGTTTATAGCCCCAGTATCTTCTTGACTCAATGCAGCTTTCAAATAAATATTGCACATTAAAACCAATTAAATTCTGCCCTGCTCTTCATACTGTCTCAAAAGCCCTGGCAAACAAGCAAGCCTTGCAGGACCTCCTAAAGATTTTCAGTGAGGGGCCCCACAACGGAGAAGGTCTGAGTTCCAGTTGATGTCATACAGGCCACCCTGTGTGAGAGCATAGCCACAGGTTGCAGTCTGATGAACATGACTGATGCACAGGAATATATTGGGGGTCCTTCAGATATGTGGGTTCCAGGCCTTGAATACTTCAAAGTTGAACTTGGAATAATGTGGCAGCCAGTATACCTGTTTTAAAATGGGCAAAATATGTTCCCACAAACTAACCCCTACCACAATTGGGTTGCTGCATTCAAGATTAACTTCAGTTTCTAAGTTGTCTTGAAGGACAGATGTAAGGATGCCAGAACACCCAGCTGGGGGGTGGGGTCTTCTGCTGCCAGGCCCCTGGCCAATGGAGGGAATTACCCCCCCCCAAAAA
>NW_015171515.1:589447-645867 GCF_001447785.1 Gekko japonicus
AGTGAAAATGGTGTCATTATGTGGTCTGGAAATTACGTAGGCACATCGGGGACAATGCTCTGTTTTTTGGGCAAAAACTCTACCATAGAATTTTGCCTAAAAACCAGAACATTCCCCCCCCCCGGACATGTTTACGGCACTTCCAAGTCATGTAGGCACATCAGTGAAATGCCGGGCACTCCTACCTGCTCCTGGTAAGCACACACACACACCCTCTGCCAGATGCTTGGAGGTACCTGGCAACCGTACAGATCAACATAAAGTGTGCTACAGTAGTCCAACCATAAGGTTACAGAATCATGGCCAGATCAGCTGAGACAAAGAACTAAGAGAGTTATCAAACCAGATGCACGTGATAGAAAAAGGTACTTCTGCCCCAGGGCCGGCACTTCCATAAAGGCAGGGTTAGGCACTGGTCTAGGGGCACCAGGGGACAAGGGCGCCCCACTGGCCTGCTGCCCCTCCCCCTCCCTGCTCCTCTGCCCCCCACCAAAAGAGTCACGCACGCTCATGCCACCAGTCACCACTGGCTTCCTAATCCGAGAGGATTGGGTGGGGGAGAGGATCCGGCGGGAAATTGGTGTGGTGCCGTCCTCTCCCTTCTCTCTAGGAGTACAGACTCATCACCCCCTTAACCCTCTTCTGCAAGAAGCCAAGCAGGCAGAGAGAGGGGGGAAGCCTTCCTGGCTCCCCCCCTCGCCAACTCTGCAGCTTTCCCGTTTTCAGAAGCTGCACTTTTCTTCTCAGTGTGAAGTCAAGGAGGTAAAAATCCATCTGAGGAGGAGGGACGGGATGAGTTTGTCAGTAAGGCGGGGGGGGGCACTGCTGTGGACTCCCAGAGGGGCTTGGCCAAAGGTAGAGGAGCCCTGAGCCTCGGAAGAAGAAGAAGAAGAGATTGGATTTATACCCTGCCCTTCACTTGGAGTCTTAGAGCGGCTTACGAACTCCTTTCCCTTCCCCTCCCCACAACAGACACCCTGTGAGGTAGGTGGGGCTGAGAGAACTCTGACACAAACTGCTCTTTTTCAAGGACAGCTGTGCCAGAGCTTGCGACTGACCCAAGGTCACATCAGCAGGTGCAAGTGGAGGAGTGGGGAATCAAACCCGGTTCTCCCAGTTTAGAGTCTGCACACTTAACCACTACACCAAACTGGCTCGGAGGGGATCCTTGCAGTACGGAGGCTGGGGAAAGGCAACCACTGGCCTAGGAGAGGAAGCGGGAGCACACCCTCTCCTTCATGGCCCTGCAGCCATCCCATCCATGATGCTGGAGGGTGGGGGTGGGTCTCCTTCGTTCCTCTCTGCAAAGCCAGGAGGCTCCCTGCAGCACCTTCCTCGGGGCGGAGAGCTCAGGCGTTTTCCCTTGGAGTCTGGAAGCAATGCACTGAAATGGGGTTCCTTTCCAGGATGGTGGGGGGACCCAGAGACTCCCAGTATCTCTTGAAGGGAAGGGATCCCCCCTTTGTCTCTTACTAGAAAAGTTTTTCCAGACACATAGTCCCTGCCTCACAGTTATGCGGACAATCCCCCCCCCCGTATTTCTCTACAGTTGCTGCCATAAATTGAAATTTTTACTGCCCCTCACTTAGACTGTGATTCTGTGTGTGACATTACCTGGCATTGCCACAGTGGCACTGAGTTTGCTGGGCACTGTAGATTGCACTGGTTCTGCTGGGCTTGGAAAAATGCTCCCCCGCCCCCGTTTCTACTGCAGAGATTCTCTGATTGGGCTTTAGTCCTTTGGAAACAATGGGGGATGAGGGCAACGTCTTTTGGTGGTAGTGTGTTTCTTAACATCCAGTCTGGTCTCGGGTGAAGCTTGTGATCACTATTTTGTGATGCTTTGGCTAGTGTTAGGGTGCGTTCAGACAGGCAGCTAATCTTGCCATTATGCCGGCTCAAATTTGATCCTGATCTTTAAAATCCGTCCTTGCATGACCAGACATCCCCTGGGGGGATCGCCTTACTGTGTGCTGCTTCTGCTGTGGATTGTCTAGATGGCATCCACTGAAGGAGGCATGCGTGGTGGGTTTTTAAAAAACCACATTTTGCACATAGGTATATTGCAGCCTTGTTTATCTGCACATGCACAGAATCAAGATTTTTTAAAAATGGTGCCCGTTGGGGATGGTCTGAAATCAGACCATCCCGAACGGGCACCATTTTTTAATTGTGCGCTGGAACAATCAGATGGGGGCAAGTCCACGATTGGCCTGTTGGAACCTAAAACTCCAGTTTTTAACTAGTACCTTTTTAGTACAGCTCCAAAGCACAGCAAAACGGGATGCTCATGGAAGACGGACGTTTCCCAGATGTTGATGTTTGGACATTACATTTAAATCCATGAGGCACTTGTGCCTCGCGCAGATCTAAAGAGCCATCTTCATACACCCTTAGACCAACAGACCGCACCAGCATCTTGTTTGTCACCACACCCAGATGTGCCAGTTATGGGCCAAACTGATTGACTTGCAGTACCAGAGAGCTCTGAAGGTACATGTAGTTTGAATGGTGGTTATCCATTATGGTGTATTCTATGTCGGCCCAGGGCTCTTTTTGTAGAAAAAGCCCAGCAGGAACTCATTAGCATAATAAGATAATTTGATATTGTTTGCCATTGCCTTACCTCCACGATGGCCCTGCTAGCTTGTGAGACCTGATGAGGTCAGGCTGTCCTTGGGCTATCTAGGTCAGGTGTAGGCTGAGACTAATGTGGCTGACCCAAGGTCACCCAACAAGTTTCTGTGTCATGAGTGGGGATTCAGAAGTGGTTTTCCCAGATCTTAGTCCAATACTTTAAGCACTACACCATGTTGAATCTTTAAGCACTACACCATGAAGGTTGGAATAGCATGTTGGAATTTTAATTTTTTTTAACTGACATGATTATATATACAAAGTTAAATAAAAGAAAAATTTCCACTGACTGTGTTTCTTTTCTGGCCACTAAAAGGAAGTCTGGGTCCAGTGGTACCTTTAAGACCAAACTTTATTCAGCTGCTTCAGACCAACACAGCTACCCACCTGAATCTATTTTCTGGCCATTATTACTCTTCATTTTATTTCATGATTATTACAGAAAATGATTTTGTCATATAGAGGAGGGGCCCTGACCTGGATCGCCCCTGCCTAGCCTGATCTTGTCAGATCACAGAAGCTAAGCAGGGCTGATGTGGTTGCAGGCAATGGCCAACCACCTCTGAACATCTCTTGCCTTGAAACCCTACAAGGTCACCGTAAGTTAGCTATGACATTGCTAAAAAAACCCCAAGAGGAGGGTGTGTTTAAAAAGTATCTGTCCTCGGCACCAAATAGTCTACGTATGCCATTGTCTAGTCCAGAAACTTTCTACCCACAGTGCTCAGCCAGTTTCTCCCAAGGGCCAACTCACAGGGCACAGGGGCAGAGGCCCCATCCCCTGCTGCTGCCTCCCAGGACTGGTATTCAGAGGTTTTCTGCTGCATTTATGTTTGAAAAATGGTGGGTGCACCGGGGTGTGTGTGTGCCAGAAGGTAGCCTCCCCTAGTGTGCAAAAAACAACAACCTGGCACTGGCCTCTGAGGCAGACTACTTTTCAAACAACAAGGTTGCTTCCAAGACCACACTCAAACTTTTAACTTGCTCTGCAAAAACCAACACCACTCCATCTGGCAGGCTGAAAACTTTAATATAGTAATGAAAACAGCATTATCAAGTAATGGCAATCATCAGAAGACTGAGTAGGGTGTGGACATGGGACAGCTACCAGATGGTGTGACCTCATTTCCAGAAAAACCCAGAAGTAACATCACACCTCTCTAGGAATCATTGGAAACTGTATGGTTAAACCCAGAAGTTTCCCCTGGAATTGATACCAGTCATCTCTAGGAATCATCTGAAACTCTGTGGTTTTACCATAGAGTTTCTGGGGTTTCCTAGAGAGGTGTGATGAAACCAGGAACTGATGCCATGCTGTTAACAGCAACTGTTTTTTTTCTTTCTCCCTCCAGCCATTGGAGATCTCCTATCCTTGGAGGGCACAAGGCAACCTTAATCCTGAAACTCAAATTAGTTTACATGCTTTCCTAGGAAAGTCTCTCATCCAATGCGTGCACGCTTAACTTCAACAAGAACTGCTCGATCAAGAGCCTCCAGCCATAACTCTGAAACAACAGCAAAGGGGGAAATAGGCCAAATCAGCCTATTACTGATTGTGAACTGACATTTTTCTCTTGATTCAGTCTTACGTTGCCCATCTGCAGTTTGTTTTTTTGTCTATCTTGCTTCTGATTTCTTGGGTTTTGCTTTATTTGTTTAGCCCTCCAGTATATATTCATTCTTCTTGTGAGCTACTTCAAACAGAACTGGATCATTTCATGTAGGTATGATCTTGTAATATATTGGCCAGATTTGCTCTCAACAAACAATTGATTTAGCAAAGAGTAAACTTTCAAGATGATTAAAACCCTTGTTTTTTCATTTCCATTTTGATTCTAAAGTCACAGGTGCCAGTGGTCTATGATTTTTTTTGTCTTATACGGACATCATGGGTCAACAGACATTTATTAGCTGTAGAGAGCAAATAGGGATATTTCTTCATAGTCTTAAATGTAAGTCAGATGATTATAATATTACTGCTTGAGAAAACATATTACTGAGATTCTTCTGTGGGCATCAGAATATCTGCTGTACAGTTCCAAGAATATTATCAGCAGAAAAATTGTTAATACATATAAAGTTAGAGTTAATTTTTTTAAAAAATGTTTTGCACATGTATTTCCTATTGTTACAATTCTGTGCCCAGAAAAGTATGCTGGATAATTTGACTTGGATTAACCAAGGTGTTTGCCCATTTCCTGCCGAGGTCCCATGCTCACAGTGTTTCTCAGAGCACTGGGCCTAGAGATGGTGTAGGACCAGGGTGGAAAGACAAGGACCAGATGAACAATCACATGATGAGCAGTCTGGGCTATGCCTCTCTCCAATATGTCCCATGAAGGAGATGAGGTACAATAAATCTTGACAGGAGACAGAACTTTAACCAGGTTATCAGAAAGCTTGCAGAAGTTTGAAAGCTTGGCTCATTCAACAGCTCCCTTGGCCTTGGCTCCCACCTCCCTGGATGCTTGCTTGACTGCATGCCCTGCATCATGTCTACCCTGCCTTGACTCCTGCATACCTCTGGCATGCCTTGATTCTCACCTGCCTAGCTGCTTGCTTGGCTCCTGTTGCCTGCCTGCCCACCTGATTCTGCCTGCCAGTTGCAAAGCAGGATGAAGTGCTTTAAGGTAGTTTTAAAGCAGGGGTGTCAAACATGTGGCCTGCGGGCTGGATCAGGCCCCCAGAGGACTTCTACCAGGCCTTCAGTGGAACTGTTTCCTACTTCTTCTTCCAGTTCTGCTGCTGCTGCTGCATCATAGCTTGTTTTGCCAGACTCTCTCAATCACTCAGGAGAGATAGATAAGCAAGTTTCTGTTCCCTGCACTGACTGAGGGTCCTCCCACTCCCCTCCCAGGAGGAGAGAGGGAACGAGCCTGAGCTTGCTTCCTGGCCAGGCTGCCTCAATTGCACAAGAGAAAAAGGCAAGTATTTCTTCCCTTCCATTGGCTGAGGCTTCTCCCTGGAGGGAAGGAGGAAGAGCTTGCTTTGCTTGGCTTCCTCAAATGCAGGGAAGAAATACAAACCAATAAAGTTTTATCCAAGGTATGAGCTTTTGTGTGCCTTGCTACAATGTGTGTGTTTTGTTGGGCTTGTTATGCTGTGGCTCCAATTGGGTTCCCTGGGCTTGTTATGCTGTGGCTCTCCTGGGTCCAACTGGGTTCTTTCCTCCTTTCCACTGTATTCATGCCCTCATGATCCAATCTTGCTCATTAGGAAAGCAATGTGAACTATTTAGATGAGGAATAACAACAAGCCAATGAGGTGGATTAGGCTGAGAGTGTGTGTCCAGACTAAGTTCAAGCAGCACAGTTCCGTTGGGGATTTTGAATTTAGATTTCCTAGACACTAGCCTGATACTGACCATTGAGGAAGACTATAGTTTTGAAGACAAACACATAACCCTCAGTCTGTGTCATGTGCCCTCATGTTCTGGACCAGCACATGAAGCAATTTATGTACAAAAGCTCACAGTGCCCAGCCGTTTCATGTTTTCCCCTGGGTCCTAGGCTCAAAAACCTGAGCATGAGATTTCTGTAACGAATGTCAATAAATCAAAAGTAGATTTGCAGCTTACAGATACACACTTGAACAGCATACTCAAGATTGCAACAGCACAGACATTCTGATGCTATAATTCAGAGCAAGAGGTGTCAGACTGTTAAATAGACAAAATATTGCAAGAGTGCTAGTGTTTTAAGCATGTTTTATTTAAAATTTTTTAAAAAATCTTTAATTGTGTTTGTCTGTGTCCTTTATAAAGTTTATATCTCTGCTACCTAGCATTACATTTTATGAGCTACAGTGGGGTCTCCCGGGGCCCACCCACCCCCTGACTTCCTGCTAAGACCCCCTGACTTTCTTGGGCTGCCCAGAGAACTTGCTCCTGCCGCCCTTTCCCTGCCTGTCAGCCAGCAGCCCCGCAGGCCTCTCCTTCCCTTGCCCCGTAGCCTCACCTCGTCATCTGACTCAGCAGCACGGAGCAGCAGAGAGGGGCTTGGATCAGGGCCGGGCTGGAAGCCCTGCTGGCTGCCCTGACCGGCAGGTTGGAAGGTGGAGAAGGCGTGGCCCAGCACCGCGGCTTGCTTGCCTGCCCAGAGAAGGAGGAGGAGGAGCTGGGAGAGGGTGGGAAACATCCAATTATAGACTGAGTGCTGGGGCTGGTGGCGCCCCAACTGTGTGCAGCCAGCCCAATGGGGGGGGGGGTTCGCCCAGGGCCTGTCATAAAGGGGCTGAATGGAGATCCCCCGCACACTGGTAAAGTTACCCGGGGGGGGGTTTGCCCGGGGCCTGTCATAAAGGGGCTGAATGGAGACCCCCCGCACACCGGTAAAGTTACCCTGGAGGAGAGAGAGGTCAGTCGTTCGACCAGAGCGGCTCTTGAGGCCAAGTTTGCTTCCTGTGGAATCTCATTTGCCTGCGATCAACTGGATTTGGCAGGTTTTTCAACCAGCAGGATGGGGAGGGGGAGAATCCTGCCGAAGCTGTTGATCAAAAGCTGTAGTAGAGGGGCACCCTCCCTAAGCAGCAGCCTTTCTCCCAGCCTTTCAGAAGAACACCTGGCTGGCCTTTCTTTGTCTCAGCTGATGATGAGGGGTTTTCCCGGGAGCACTAAGAGAAGCACTTCTTCTCGGCAGCATTTCGTGCCTGTTGTAGTTGCAGCAGAGGTATTGACTGCGCGCCTCCTCCTCGGCCATTGCAACATTACATTTTGTACATGAGGAAGCATTTGAAAGTGATACTCTTGTGCTGCTAGATGTACAGCGGTGAGAGCTGTAACAGCCTCTTAACCACCCCTGGGCATTCAAAAATAACCACTGAATTGTCGCAAGTGGATCCTATGACTCTCTTCTGCTACGTCGTCCTTCATGAGGAGGAGGGTATCTGCAGAAGTGCATGCGTGCACCAAAGCCTGCCCCTAGAGTTAAACTCAGTTGGTCTTAAAAATGCCCCTGGACTCTGGCTTTGTTCTGCTGATTCAGGCAAACAGCGTGTTTCCCGCCGGCTGGCAAGGCAAGCCCCGCCTCCAATCCTACGCTGCTGCTGCTGCGCTGCTCTCTCTCGCCTCTCGTGGGTTGGGTTATCCCAGGTCGCAGCTCTGCTTTCTGTTGGTTCTCTCTGGCTGGCAAGGCAAGCTCCAGCAGCCTCCATCCCTCCAATTCCCAATCCGGCAAAACCAGTGCCACACCACCCAATCCCTCGCCCGCACGGTAAACTGAAGTCAGTAAAATAAAGCGCAGCATGAGGGGGCGGGGATTTTTAATAATCCCAATAATCCCAGTGTCTCCATTGGGGGGTAGGGATTCTAGGCTCCAGGTGGAGTGATAAATGTCTTTATATTTTTAAGGATAAGGATAATGGGTGCCCCACAAGAAAAAAAATTGCCCCACAAAATGAAAAATCCTGACTTCGGCCCTGTCTCCACTACATGGCATTACATTGTATGACACCCATGGCCCGGCCCAACAAGGTCTCATTTAT
This sequence comes from Gekko japonicus, assembly GCF_001447785.1. Taxonomy (NCBI): domain Eukaryota; kingdom Metazoa; phylum Chordata; class Lepidosauria; order Squamata; family Gekkonidae; genus Gekko; species Gekko japonicus. Next base: position 597,566 of record NW_015171515.1, read on the forward strand.
GTCAGATCTGGCCCTCATAACAAATGAGCTCAATATCCCTGGCCTAGAGCATCCCTGAGAAGTATTAGTCCAGTCACTGCTTAAAGACTGCCTGAATGGCTTATGAAGACCAAGAGAACAAGCCAAAACTGAAGGAGATTGAGACTGGGAAAGGGTAACCATGAAGGAGCTAGAAAAAATCCTTAGGTGTAAGGATGTGTCTCTGGCAGCCAAATTTAGGTTAATTCATAGTATAGTATTCTCCATTACAATGTGTGGTTGTAAAAGCTGGACAATGAAGAAGGATGAAAGGAAGAAAGTGGATTCATTTGAAATGTGGCATTAGAGGAGGGTTTTATGGATGCCTTGGACCACAAAAAAGACAAGTTAGTGGGTTCTAGATTAAATCCATCTTCCCTAGAAGGTAAAATGACTAAACTGAGTCTATTGTACTTTGGTCACATTATGAGAAAACAAGAGTCACTGCAAAAGATAATAATGCTAGGAAAATGTGAAGGCAGCAGAAAAAGAGGAAGACCCAAAATGAGTCTGTAAAGGAAGCCACATCCCTCAGCTTGCAAGACTTATGCAAGCCTGTTAATGATAGAATGATTTGGAGGTCATTAATTCATAGGATTGGCATAAATCAGAAGTAACTGGGAGGCACTTAAAACACAACACACAGAGACACTTTTCTTTCCACCCTGATTTGGATGACCCAGCCTGGCCTGATTTTGTCAAATCTTGGAAGCTAAGAAAGGTCAGCTTTGGTTACTACTTGGTTGGGAGACCACCAAGGAAATCCAGAGGTAGGCAATGGCAAAACGCCTCTGAATGTCTCTTGATTCGAAAACCCTACAAGGGTCACCATAAGTTAACTGTAACTTGACAGCACCTTCCACCGCCAGCTGTCCTTCCATAATTCTAGCACTCTACCCTAACCTGGAATTTAGACACAGCCTAGTATGATTGCTGTTAAGATATATATGGACTTCTTATGAAGAATCTATCCTTCAATTAATTATCCTAGTTCTTCTTCTGCCATCCTTCCAGTAGCTCAACTAACATATTTCCCTTCATCTCAGGAAACTAAAATTTTGGGCACATTCATTTTTCAGCAGACAGAATAACAGTCTTACAGTCTTCAGCCCACACGTCCCTCTTGTGCCATTGGGGAAAAGAGTGCAAATCAAACAAAATTACTTTCTTTTTCACATTGAAATGCCATTCAATCTGGAATGAAGCTGCATTTTAATAAATACGCTGCAGGATATGTAAATGTGCTCTCACCAAAGGAAGAAAAAAGTATTTCATGTTTTTCTTTTTTTTAAAAAAATCATCTTTGACACTCTTAATAAATAAATGTTTTCATTCTTTTTGAGGTTGCCAGTACATGCTTGCATGCCCATTCTGGTTTTAGGCTGGTCAGCTTCTGCAAACAAATACAGGTGTTCACTTCCCACATGCCCCTTTGAGAAAGAAGGAAGTCACCCCAGTTCTTGCTGTTGCCATTACTGTGACATTTGAGTAGGGATTCAATGAACAACATATGGCTGAAAAGATTTTTGGAGGGGTGGACTATGTGTTTCAAGGAGATGTTAAAATGTTCTGGGTTTTTATTTTTTGTTTTGTTCAATGCTCTCTTTACGGCTGTAGTTTCCTGCTGCTGATGCTTCTGCATCGCTGTTGTTAGAGCGTATTGTCCTTCATTAAGTGGTTGCATCCAATTAGGAAGCACATAGTGAGCATGCTAATATTGCACCATGTAATCAATCATGTCTGACTATGTGACATTGGTACTGAGGTCCAGCAAAGCCCATCAGCATTAGGTGAATATAAAACACTCAGATCAGTTATGGATCTGTAGTGGGAATTGTTAATATAAGCTATTTTCTAAATAACCAGAGACTAATTTTTCCCCTGCCCATTCTAAAATGTGGGGAAACCTCATTGTGCTTCTAAAAATATCACTGGAAAAGTAATATGGCTCAGTCCATTCACATAGTGCCCCCCATCACCTCCAGCTCCCTACCACACAGTTCCTTTTTCCCCACCAAAAAGACAGCAGTGGTAGTAACACGGAAGCCTTTACTCCTCCTGGTTGCCTGCACCACTGAAATGGCATCAAACCAGGCACAAGGAATCTCAGGATATCTAGTTTCTTTTAAGCACCTGATTTCACTACATGTACTACGGCTGTTTGCACCTCTCACTGATATGGCCATGCTCAGCAGCTCCATGGGTGTAAGGTGCTACTGAATACTTACCAAGTGTTCAGGCATCCTGAACATGTCACAGAACTCTTGCTCAAGAGCTCAGTTAATTCTAAACTGCGGAAGCATTTTTTGGGAAACCAACATTCAATTCATAATGCAGAGGAACATCATGTGATGGGGGGGGGGAGAATTCTATCCTGAACATTGCAGAGGAACATCATGTGATGGGGGGGGAGAGAATTCTATCCTGAACATCTCAGTTCTCAAAGTTGTAGATTAGTCCAAACATGAAATAGTAAGTAAGGCCCCGGTCACACGAAGAATTTGCCCCGCGAGAGGGATGGCTTGCCTGCGGATTAAAGCAGAGCAATCATACCTTAACATCTGGGAAGCGTCGCAATCCCGTCTCTAACCCGCAGCTTCGGCCCGAAGACGCAGATTTAAAAGCTACCGGGAACCATGCACTATTTCCTGATAATGCGTGACACGTGCGGGCGTCTGATCAGGAAGCGCTGGTAGCCCATCACAGCCAGTGCCCGTCGGCATCCCATGCATGCACACAAACGCCTTGCTGCTGTGTTGCCTCGCGTGGTGTGATCGGCTGCCGGAGGCCTGGCCACGGAGCCTCGGGGGAAGGTGAGATGATGCTACTGTGTGACTTTTTGCTCCAGCTCGAAAAGCCTCCTGTCCCCTGCGGATTAACCCGCTCATGTGACCGAGGCCTAAATCATGTTAAGCTTTGTAAAAGTCTATCCAGCTATGATAATATACCAAGGAAAGCTTTAATGTAAATGCATATTCTTAGAGGGGTATTATTCCTCCTAATGTTCCCAAGGAGAGCTGAGGCAAGACTATATATGCTCACTGTGTGTGAACAATTTTCTTCTCAGGAGGGAAAGTATGTTACCCAGGATAATCTCCTAGCAAAGCCCATTGAGCAAACATTGACTGATATATCAAATTAATGATCAGCCAGCAGAGATGCAGTATGAAAAAAGTTAAAAACAACAACAACTATGGACTTGCTGACCATTCAAAGAATTCTTAAAGGATAGTGAGTTCAAAATTTTCCTTGCATCAGAAGTAGCAGAGTAAAATAGTAGTGTAACAAAGTTTGCAGACAACAACAATTATTTAGACTATAGAAGATCCTAAACTGATCACAAAGTATTTTCCTGCAAGTCTTCAGAGTATTGACTGAATCCTTTTCTTTCCTTCAAGCTTCTATTCCAACTTACTATCAAGGAGAGGTTTGTCACCTATTCTGAGTAATCAACATGGAATGTTCAGGCAGAAGACGTCCAGGATAGGAAAGGCTACTAAATCCCCAAGCTCTAAATGATAGGAATCAATGTTTGCAGTCAAAGTGTCTAAAGTGTTTGACATTTTTTTTGGTAGCCACTCACACAATCAATGTTTGCTGAACCCGTGAAGGTGTGGAATTCAGTACTGTGTACTGGCTGATCTCAGAAGAAGTAATTCAAGTGCAGTAAATGGCTCATGGGATACAGAATCCTCTCCTTACTCAAAGATGTTGTTGTTGTTAGCCATTCAGTCGTGTCCGACTCTTGGTGATTCTATGGGCCAGCTCTCTCCACATTTTCCAATCTTGTACTGTTTCTTTGAGTTGTTCCATGCTCAGGCTGATGTCAACTTTTATGGTGTTCTTTGGCGGCCCAGTTTCCCTTTGCTGCTAACCAATCCAAGCATAATTGCTTTTTCTAGTGAGTTCTTCCGCAAGACATGGCTGAAATAAGTCAGTTGCAGTTTTATGATTTCCCCTTCCAATGACATGTTTGGTTTTATACGCTCCAATACTTGCCTGTTTGTCACCTTTGCTCAAAGGTACTTGGTCCTTATTTTTATTTTTCAAATGACTTTTTTTGTGTGGAAAGTGAAAACACATGAATTGGCTGTGAAATTTGCTGGATATTCTACAAGGATGAAAAGTTTCAGAAGTCACCATAAAGAGCATCCATGTGCTATAAGTGGAATTTGAAAGACACTTTGTTATATGGGAGAAAAATAATGCTGCACAGGAAGCATTCAATAAAGTTTCATCACCTATTGTAACTCCGAAACCATGTATCTTACCCTCAAAGTCACAACATATTATCCCGCACAACAGCAGAAAGTACTTCGTCTAGATTGCAACTTAGACATACAGTTGGTGTCTTAGTCACTATTTGTGTGTTCAAAGCAGAAAATATCAGCAAAGATGGCAAGAAATGTCTACTGTGCTGGTATAATAACTTCATGAAGATATTATGAGAAATCATAAACCTGTCAGCTTCTGTATTTCAGTTCAGTAAACCACACATCCAGAATGCTCACCATTCTGCTTTTACAGCCATGAAGACTTGCCTTCAGGTTTCTACATGAATAGTAAATAGAATGCCTTTCACCCTTCTGACAGGTGGCCTGCCTGTCATAGACAGTCTCTGGCATTAACACAGCTTTAATCCTGTCCCAAATGGGTTGCTTTTCTCCAGGATGTATAAGGTTCTTGCTTGTAACCTGCAAGGCATCTCTGTTGAGTGCTGGTGCCAGGTTGTGAACAAGCCAAAGAAGTGAGAGAAAAGCATTAGGATGCTTTAGTTTCATAGTGTGATGGAGGGGTGCTCTTCTGGCATCAGCACATCACTTTTGGTGGGGCTTCAGGCTGGATTAAGCATTTCCATTAATTAAGGAATCAACAGAAGAGACAAGCCAAATAGAGGCCACAATCAACATGCACTTATTCAGGAGTTCCTAATTGTTCAACCCGGTCTATGCCTCTGACAACACTAAAACCAAAACTGAACCCAGAGATTTGGGATCCCCTTGTAATCCAGAATGCCCTAGTCCTGCCACTGGAGTTCCCATCTATTTTTCTTATCTGAAGTGCTGCAAAAAGTAATTCATGTAGAATTTTTGTTTTTGGTGCAGCCATTAAAGACACAGGAAATCTGCCCAAATGCTTCCTGACCTATAATGTACCTACAGTCAATAAATTAGATATTTTAACATTGCCATTCAAACTAAATGCCATCCATGAGAAAAGCAAAAACATCAAGATACTTCATATTACATACAATGGGCTTAGGTTAAAAAGTAGATTTAAGCATTACTGTCTTTTATAATATAAATCTAAGCTTCTTCTGGCTAGCTTTCTGACCAAGAGGGACCAATTTTGGAGCTAGCTACCTAAATGCTAATTGCTGAGAAATAGGTAGTTTGGATCTATAGTATTTGCAGTCTTCTTGTAAAACTCTAGATCTTGCCAGTTCAGCAGCAGAAACTTGTCCTCCTTTTTAAAAAAAACAGAGGATACAAGATTTACTGAAAAGTTCATTGCTTTGATGTAACAAATTAGTTTCTTGGATAGACAATATTGATTAGGAAACCTCAATTAACCCCTCAAAAAGCAACACTAGGAGCTATGTTCTGTTTTAATTTTAAAGCTCTGTTGACTGTGCAATAAATTGTTGCTGCTGTTGAACACTAGGAGCTAAGATTTTAGAGGCGAATTCAGCCTTAAAATCTGAAGTTTCCTGGATGATCCACCTGATGGGGGAAGTCCAAGTTCAAATCTCTCAGCATCAAAGCTTGCCGGATGCCGTTGGGCAAGTCACTTTCTTATAGGGTTGTGCTGAAGTGAAACAGCCCTCTGCACTTTTCCAGGGGAGTCTGGGATAGAAAAGAAAACATTAAAGTGAGATAACTGGCATGTCATTGCACTGAGATTATGAATTCCCCATAGTTGTGGTATTCATAGCTCCACTCCAAGGGCATTTTTGGCCGGTGCAACTTCTCCTGTCTTAGTGCTGAATGAACATAATCGCTTCCTCCTGCTCACGCTCTCTGCCATATAGTTATTACAGGCACAGAAACATCCTTCATTGGCAACATAGAGTGCAGTTCATAATATTGTGGCTATTACCTCATCACAGAACACAGGAACAATGGCCATTTTCCCAGCTCTGAAAAACTTGAAATGTCTGGTATCCATCCAACAAGTGGAGCAGGAAAGATATGCTTTCAAGACAATGGAAGATTTACTGAAAGAGGATGAGAGAAATCCTTTCCCATGGACCTGGGTATATATATATATTTAAAAATAACAATAAATTCAGCATAAAGTGTTTTGTTCCCAATTGTTAAGGATGAAAGAATTCCTTGCCACTGTGAATACTAATTTTGAATACTAGCAAAATCAGTTATTTGCTTTTCTGTAACAGGGGCCCTAATGAGCATCTTGAGTTTTGAATTGTTATTTAGCATGTCAACTTACCCTTTGTACTTCAGCAATCTTTAGTACAATGTTTTGGTTTCATTCAGTGATCCTCTCCATATCTCCATCCATGTATGTATAGGAGATAAGATGTGATTCCAGGTGATCCCCAGGTCCCACCAGGAGGCTGGCATCCCTACGACAGGTCATTGCCTTCAGAAGGGTAAAGCAGCTTACCCATTTTTCTGATATTCTTCTATTTTTCTGTGTGAGGGAGATTGAATGTTTGTATATAGGAGCATTAAAATATGCAAAACTCTAGCTGTCATGATGCTAGCTGACTAGAAAACCAAAACAAAAAACCAAAAAACCCTATACTTGAACCTTTAGCAAAAATTTGATATCCAGAATGTATCAGACGAAGCTTCCCACACCACGGAAATAAGAATTATCAGCTGCTAGTTCCTGCATATCAGTCTGTTCAAAGGCATTGGGGTCAGTAAAACAGCTGGCAATCCTGTGCACCTGCACCTTGAAGGGGTATTGTCTGGAAAAAGCTTTACCGCTTGAATTTGCAGAATGTGCAAAGTGGCCCAAATTGACTTTACCAGAAAAGTATTAGCACCCTTCCCGAAATACAATTCCCAAAATTACTTGTTGAAAGTCGTGCAAATTCAGTTCTAACATTCAAAAAACAACAGGGCTCCAATTCTAAGCACACGTAGTACAGTTGCACATTTACTTTACATTTACAATGCCAGTGCCATTTTAAGCAGCTACTCCATCCTCTGCCCATTGAAGTCAATGGACTTAGAAGGGTGTAACTCCTAGGGACCATGCTGAGAGTTACATATGTAAAAATGCCCTCACTAAATAGGAAAATATGTGAAATGATATCTACTCCTAGTCCCTTTTATTCTCATGCCTCTTCACTACAAAAATAGCCAGCAGTGTGTATATACAGTGTGTATATACAGTGTGAAATACAGACCTAAGGAGGATCCAGAGAGAATGAGCATGTGTTCACGCACCTGCATTCATAAGGGGCTAGCTGTGCAAGACCAGTGTAAAGGAACATACTACACTTACCATTATGGCTTGTTGCCCCCACATTTTAATTTTTTTAAATGTTTCTTCTTCTTTTTTAATTCCCCCCCTGCCCACACTTTAATTGGCACTGGATGAGGGCCTCAGCTGTGATCAGTTGGATTCTTTCAGTAAATATGAAAACTAGGTGTTAGTTATGGATTCCTGGCCAAATGCCACAGTGGCCTTTGGTGTCGCTGCCTCTAATTTCACATCATTTATCCCATGGTGAGAGAAATGTCCTTCAGTTATGGGAGATTATCTTATGTTCTCTGTAAAAAAAAAAAAGCATGCTTTGCTGAACACATGTAAGTTTTACTCATTAGTCTCTAGCAGCCCTTGGGAGAGTTCCCCCCCCCCCAACATGGAAACGAGGTCTACATTACTCGTTAAGTGGGTCAGATTTCAAGAAAGTCAGGAAAACATCTTGAAAACAGCAAAAAAATGTAATTTACAAAGAAAACAATCCAAGCATTACTGCCAAAGAGTTTTCCAACAGGAAGGAAGAAAGAATTTCATTTTTTCCCCACACACAGAATGAATGTACTGTACATTTAATTTGCGGTTTCTGGAGTGAAGGAAACATCCACTGGCCCAACAGTGTTTAATGCAATGAAGTCAGTGTGTGATGTGGAGAAAGGTCTCACCTTTGTTATAATTCTTGATGGCTCATGCTGATTACATCTTTTATTTCTAAAGTTATACGTTAGTGCAAAGCAGGCTTTCTAGCTTTGTCAGTCCCTCGTTTACCACAAGACAGAACTGGATTACGACTTAATACTGCTAAGAAGGTCTTGGAGCAATAACAAAAATATTGGATAGGAAAGACTCATCTTTTTTAATATGTAAAAGTAGGGCACTTTTCCACTAAAATCCTAACCAGAGTTACACCCTTCTAAATCCATGGATAGGACTGTTTATGTATCTAAAGTACATGGTGGGTTGATAGGAGCATAAACAAACAGAATATGGAACATGTACTTTAAATATATAAATATTTTAAAATAAATTATGATTAATTAATTAAACCACTAAGTAACAGCAAGTTTGGTCCCAACCCCCCAAAAAATGTGCTTTTGGCACCTGCCTGTTTGCATCCCCTGCTAGACTCAGCACCATAAATCTGTTTCACACTTACTGTCCTGAGCTGAGCATATGCTGTGATGATAAATCTGAGCTGGTGCAACAAATCATGTGAACATGCACTACTGAAAACCGAGGTTCACTAGCTTGGGAAATGGCAACCTGACTGGAGCCCTGAGAAAGAGCTCCGCCCATGTTTACACATACTTGCATAATACCGTGTAAATTTCACCTGAGGACTTGGAAGCTGTTGGAGCCTCTGCAGAGCTTGGTGGATTGTGGGGTTCCACAGATGGCTGAGGGATTCGAACGAGATCCCTGCCCATCATGGCTGGTAAAGGCCCATGGCAATGAGGTATGGATCCCTCTGAGGGAGATTATTAATCTGTCCCTTTCAATGGGGACCTTCCCAGGGGGACTGAAGGAGGCGGTAGTCCACTGTCGCCTTAAGAAATCTTCTCTGGACCCAACGGTCCTTAATAACTACCATCCAGTGTCTAATCTACCATTCCTGGGTAAGGTGGTAGAGAGGGCAGTGGCAACACAACTTCAGGTTTTCTTGGATGAGGCTAAGGTCCTGGATCCATTCCAGCCTGGCTTTCACCCCGCCCATGGGATGGAAATGGTGCTGGTGACTCTGGTGGATGATCTCTGGAGACACTTGGACTGAGGCGGTTTGGCGCTGCTGATTCTTCTCGACCTATCGGCAGCATTCAATATGATTGACCATGAGGTGTTAATCCACCACCTCGCTGATGCCAAGATACGGGGGCTTGCCTTGCAATGGCTAGTCTCCTTCTTTCAGGGTTGGGGACAGAGGATGGCACTTGGGGGGAGTTATCCCAGTGGCATCCACTAGAACGTGGTGTCCCACAGGGAACAATTCTCTCCCCCATGCTGTTTAATATCTATATGTGCCCCCTCACCCAGATTATCTGGAGATATGGGCTTGGTTGTCACCAGTATGCAGATGACACTCAGCTCTATCTACTGATGGACGACTGCCCAGACACGGCCCCAGGACACCTTGACAAGGCATTACAGGCTGTGGCTATGACAGAGCCGACTGAAGTTAAATCCATCTAAGACAGAGGTCCTGTACCTGAGTCACAGGAAACTGTGTCAGGGGATCAGGCTCCCAACCTTCGATAGGGCTCCATTGGTGCCCACGTCGGGTGTGAAGAGTCTGGGGGTGTTCTTGGATGCCTCCCTCTCCATGGAGACCCAGGTCACCGCCACTGCCAGGTCTGCCTTTTTCTATCTGAGGCAGGCAGTTAGCCCTGTATCTTGCTCCCCTAGGTCACTTCCAAACTGGATTATTGTAACTCTCTCTACATGGGGCTGCCCTTGATTCTGCTCCGGAAGTTGCAGCTAGTACAGAATGCGGCAGCACGGGGGGTGATGGCAATGCCTGTGTGGGCTCATATCCACAGGATGCTGCGTGAACAGCACTGGCTGCCTATTGAATTCTGGATCCGTTTCAAGGTGCTGGTGTTTACTTTTAAGCCCTATATGGCTGGGGCCAGCATACCTACAAGACCACCTCTCCCCATACAAGCCCCGGAGGGCACTAAGGTCCACAAACCAGTATCGTTGGGATGTCTGATTAGCCTTGACCAGGGTCAGGGCTTTTAGCCCTGGCCCCTGCCTGGTGGAATGAGCTCCCTTATGAGATCAGGGCCCTGCGGGACTTATTGCTCTGGGCATTTGGTTGAGGCAGCAGGTGTCCCCCTCCCCCCAGCTTTTCTGGCCATTCATCCACCAGTGGCCTGATCCTGACTGGACATCGGATTAGATACTGAATTGCTTTAGCATCTGACCTCTACACAGTATTTTATGACATGATATTATTATGTGTAAATTGTTACTTTACTATTATTTTAATTGTATTATTTTAACTGTTGTACTCCGCTCTGAGCCCGTTTGGGGAGGGCGGTATATAAATATGATAAAATAAATAAATAAGTCTAAGTGCCAACTTGCAGTGCTACACTCAAACCAGCTATCTGCCTCGGTTGAAAACTGATAACAGCTTGGGTCCCAAAAAAAAAGCATATCTGCTTATGGACTGTGATTTACTCACCTCCCCTCTCCTATAGTATCTTGAAATGTCCCCTAAAATCCTGTTCCCAGGAAGGAGGCAGGAAAACTGCACTCCCTGGGCAGAAATCTTTGAGCCTGTAAAACTGTTAGTCTGGATTCAACTCCCAGTGGGCTTGCAAGGTAGGTAAGCTATGTAAGAAGCCGGTAGGCTTAGTACTAGGTCTCCCATATGGACACTTATCCAATCTGTATCTTGTGCCTTCCAACACAATCCTGATAGTGGCAGTGTTCTAGGACAGAGGAGGACTGCAGGAAATAGGCTGGGGAAATAATGTACAAAGGCCCTTATATTTTTGCACTTTTGTTTGGCTATTTAAATATGTAAACACAAATTGAAAATCCTTGTTCAACAGAGCAATGCCTACTATAGATATTGCCAATAAACTGACAGATTTTTATTATTTTTAGTCTGACTGCTTCCTTACTGATACAGCTGAGAAATAGACTGAATGTCACCAAGAGCACATCAACAAATACGAGTTTGCTCATGATGTTTGCTAAGCAGGGCTGCACCCAGCAACAATGTTAATGGAAAAATGACAATAACCCAAGGGTTACTCCCTTGGATTATTATCATAAAATATTTGGCTCATGTGTATTCTTAAACAACTACTTAATTCCACATTGCTGAAGTCAATGGGAAAATGGAGGGCAGGCCAGAGAGAATCAAAGGAATGACTGGGAAAAGGACAAGGCCATCTCCAAATACATGCTTGGAAGGATGAGGAATGGAGATTTGCCTCCTCTGACTGCTTGGTTTCCATGATCCAATTCTGCAGCTGAACTCCTATGCACCTTAATTCAGTATTGCTTTCAAACTCCTGATACACCCTTGGATGTCAGACACTTTAACAAGTGCCTGCATTATTGCAAGGTATTTTCAAGGACAAAACAAGCAAAGAAATAAATGTGCACTGCTGGACTTAGTAGCACCAGGCTGAGTGTCTAGCAAGCACATTGCTATTATTCATGTAGGTCTTTCCGACTTCCCCCCATTTATGTTGCTCTTACAACAGCTGTGCTCCATCTCTGCAGCATATTTGTCTTTATCTTTGGCTGTTTTGTCATCATTGGCAGATGGCAGAAGGAATCTTAGGTGGGGTTGTTCTTTTAGCAAATTAAACAATGACCCAAGGGTTGCTCATTTCTTCTCTCATGATTTCAGATTTCCATTTCTTCAGCTTGCTTTAGTCAAGAGCACCTTCTTCAGAAAGACAGAGAAATGGAGCATGGGATTGACTGAAGCCACACAAGCCATTTCCCAGAAGCACATGAGACGATGAGGGTCGAGTCAATCTTTATGGAAGCTGGTAGTCTGATTACTCCATCAACTTGCTACGTTGTTACTTCAGCAGGTGATGAGTTTCATGCCTATTTTTGACTCCAGAATGGAGTTTCTTTTAGATATTAGCACACAGCCACAGACTCAGATGGATGCTACTGTGCACTGGCCATCTGCTCTGAGCAACTTGTTCACAAGCAGGTACAGGACTGTGAAGAAATACCTTTTTCTTGGAGGTTTGAACTGAGCAGACCTTTCACTTTGGGCAGAGAGCAGCCAGGAAGGGGGAAGTCAGTCCAGTTGCTTTCCAGCTTACCTTTATACATATGCTAATAGCTCTAGCTGGAGAGAAAATGGGTGGGTCAAGCTCTTCCCCCCCCTTCTCCAAGCAGGGAACAGAGATGTGGAGGACTTTAGACTAGAAAGGCTGCAGGAATAATCTCCAGGAAAAGCTTCTCTGACCTGGCGTCATGATCCTGGGCCTATAGTGGTGCAGCCTACAGGCTCTAGGGAGGCCTAGTGGCTCCAGTCTTTATTGGAGTAGCTGTATTGGAGTAGCTGTATTGGAGTAGCTATCAGGGCCTACATTTCCCAGGTTCCCTATGGACCCTGTGATTGGTTAACAGGGGAGTTTGGAGGGAAAACTACACCAGCAGGGGAGCAGAGGGTGGTGCCTGGGAAGAAGAGATAAAAGGTGTTGCCCAAAGTGGGAGAATATTCTCTCTCTCGGGGAGCAGGGCTGGTAAGGCTGCTGCAGAAAGAGGGATCCCTCATCCAAAAAGGGGGAATTAGTCTGAGACCAGGTACCTAGAGTCAGACACATTAGGATTATTTTACTGATTTACCTACCTTTACTGTGCTAATTTTTCCTACATGTTTTTGAACTACAGTTGTTATTAAATCTCTTTAATAAAACTAGTTTGCTACTCTGTCTGGGTACTCACGTCTGATTTGGTCACATATAAAGGGAAACCTACTGGAAAAGTACTGTATAAAGGGGTAGGGTGGGCGCTCTGGGCCCTCCTGAGGAGACCCATACCAGAGTGGTGGCAACCATAAGATAAACTTTCTAGCCGCTGCCCGTGACACCTGGTCAGTAGTTGGGGAAAAGAGAGGTGATAAAACTCAGGGAAGCAAGGAGGAGGAGGCTCTCTTTTGTTCTGAGTCCATCAGAGCAGATGGAACTCTTAACTGAAGTCTGGAGGAGGCAGTCATTAGCATGGGCTGACCTGGACAACTGGAGGAAGCTGCAAGGTAATGAAGGCCCTATAGAGATCTATAACATTCTAAGATAAAGAGCCTGTTTTATATTTTAACATCTGATAGGACATGTATAGAGAGAGGGACAGAGGAATTGCATTTTAACCATTTCTTTTGAATCCCTTGCTCAAGCTGGTGCTGTGATAAAATTTGATATTTTCTCTTTAGGTAAAGGTAAAGGTTCCCTTGCTGGAAAGCCAGTCGAATCCGACTCTAGGGTTGTGGTGCTCATCTCCGTTTCAAAGCCGAAGAGCCAGCGCTGTCCGAAGACGTTTCCGTGGTCATGTGGCCGGCATGACTAAACACCAAGACGCATGGAACACTGTTACCTTCCCACCGAAGTGGTAACTATTTATCTACTTGCAATTTCTTGCTTTCGAACTGCTAGATTGGCAGGAACTGGAACTAGAGATGGGAGCTCACTCCATCATGTGGCACCCAGGTCTCGAACTGCTGAACTACTGACCTTCCACAGCCTGCAGTTCAGCGTCTCAACCACTTGAGCCACCGCAGCTCCTATTTTCTCTTTAATAAATACTTTATAACTTTTGATGCTGGTAGTGGTTTTCTGTACCACATAGCCCTCCACTGTCTTGGACACACTATTTAAAAAAGACTGCCGGGGGGGAGGTAGGCAGTTGACAAGTGGTTATCTGACCTGACTAAGATTACATTTGGAAATATAGTAAATGCCCCTAACATTGAGGGGTGGTCAGGAAAATTCCAATCTGATATTTATCCCAGTGCCTACTTATATCTACTAAAAGGGAAGTTTCTTCTGAGTGTTGGCACACTTTCATAAGGCAGAGCAGGTCAGCGGATGGAGAACAGAGCCTGATAGAATGACTCCTCCCTTCGTGTAAGTGCTTCTCAAACCTGCTTTGCAAACTGGGAAAAGCAGAGACTAGCTCCCACCCAAACTTAGACAAGAACTACCAGCCCAGCCAGTCTGCATGCCTTGTGTGAGAGAACTCCTGAGTCCTGAAATATCTGAGCTCTCTCAATTCTTTAATTTCATGTAACGTCACTAAACAGCTGCACCATTCTGCTTCTCCATATAGATCTCTCTCATATGTACATAGTAGCATCCTGGTAAGGCAAACAGAAAGTGTGCCTCGATATGAGTCTATATTAAACAAAATGGTAGTTCATAGATCAGGAGAGAAAAAAGCGAAAGAAAAAAAAAGGAGAGAAAAAAGCGACCCATCCCATTTCTAATCCTGGTGCTTTCATCATATCTCTGCTAGCACTGCTGATGTCTGGTATCAAAACCAGGCTGAAAGAAAAATACCAAGAGAACTGGAGCACACCAGACTATGGAAAGGACTGGGATTAGCTGCCCTCACCTGTGTGCTCGATTTTTCTCAGTTCTATTGAATCAAGCATAGAACCCTCCCTTTTCATTATTGATTATACATGCCATACAATGTTCCTCATTAGAACGCACATGCTTTTAATGTGTACATATAACAGGGTTCCCAGAATGCCTTGTTTGTGTAAAATGTTTGTGTTAATATTTTGATGATCTCTTAGCAATCCTAGATGGAAGAAACAGAGTACCCATTTAAACCACAAAGAAAAAGTCAGGGAATCCATCATTATTAATCTTGCTGTCAGTTTTAATATTGAGGACATTACCTCACTCAACACTCATAGAAGGGAGCTGCCAAAATGATGATGTCATCATCAGCAGGCACATCTGATCACAGCTCCTGATTGCTAGGGCTAAGTACAAGTTAATAAATCCCTTGGTACCTGGATAGGCAGTAGAGTTTTATTACAATGCAGGCAGTGCATGATACTACTTTAATTAAAGGGCCCAGAAGATGGGGGGAAATAAAGCCAGACAACTTTTTCCTGTTTAGTAAAACTGTAAAATATAATAGTCCCGATACATTTCAGATCAACATCCTTCAGCTGACATGTAAAAAAGAGTGCTTTTCTTTAACCACTGAGCTAGTTGTAACAAAACTTGAACTTCTGCAAGGGGGGGAAGGGATTTAAAATCTCTGGTGGGATTTTATAGATTTTACCCCCAAGAACTAAAATGCAGTCATTATATAGCTCTCTGGGAAAACACTATTTTAATACCAGCTTTGAATGAGGTATCATAACTGATTAACCTGGCAACAAACAGTGCTTGTTGTCTGTCTGAAACTTTCCTTCCACACAGATTCAAAGTGAACACATCTTAATAGTTCACCATATGTCCTGGTTACCAGTGGCAATATGAACCCTGAAGGCTAGTTTACCTCCCCCCCCCCATGAAAATATCGTATTTACTCAAAAGAAAGGCAATCCTGAAAGTAAGACAAGCCCCCTAAAAAACAAAAGTTTATACATAAAAGCAGATGACCCTGAATTTAGAATGTCTACTTCTAAAAAAAGTAGCAGTATAAACAAAATATTTACCTAGTAATCAATATAAAATAAAAAATATTGACTACAGAAGAAAATAATTACTTTCACTTTTTGCAGTTCTTTGCATTGAAACTCTTCGCAAGTAGTATTGGATCACACTGTTTCAAATTTATAAAGGTAAGATAACTGGCTTTTTAACACACACGCACACCCTGAGTCAAACTACTAGGCAACGCTCAGATAAATTGACTAACTGGCACTGCAATCTTAAACAGAATTCTCTGTGTTTGCAAAGTGCCATCAAGTTGCAGCCACACCCATTTAAATCCATTAGAAGGGTGTAACTCTGCTTAGGAATGCACTGTTAACCCCCATTCACAATGCTTGGTGAAGGCTGAGAAGTCACTTTTTTTTTTTTCAACAGAAGGGGTAATAATTCCAGTCCAGCAGTATGTTTCAAAGTAATGACTTCCCTTTCCTATCTAAAATATCCACAGACTAATATAACAGCTATACCTAATGTTGTCCTAAACTGTTGTCAACCAACAGGGTTTTTGAGTTTCTCTCTCTTGGGGGGAAAAAGAGCTGAACTACTAGAGAACTTGAAGCACAGGGAAAGAAGCAAAACATGGGTCAAATCCATCCCCACTGTTCCTACTGCCTCTTACCATTTTCCAGGCAGCAAGCTAAGGCTTCCCAAGTCCCCCCGGTGGGCGGGGAAACCCCCGCCCCAGAGGCCCGTTCCCCGGCACCGCTGGATTGGGCCCCGGGGGACTCCTCCCCGACGTGCGCATCACCTGGAAGTGACGCGACCACACCGGGCACGCTGGGGGCGGGGCCACGGCCATCCGAGGGAAAACTCTATGGTTTTCCCTTGTATGGCCGTGGTCCTGCCCCCAGTGTGCCTGGTGTCGTCACGTCACTTCTGGGTGATGTGCATGTGGCGCGTGTGTGTGCACCGGACGCCAGCTGGGAGCCCCCCGCTCCCGGTGAAGATTGACTTGGCAACCCTAAGCTGCAATTTCTAAAGCTAGCTAGCAATTCAGCCTGACTCCTCCTCTCCCCTATTGAAACTCAAAGCAGCTTGAAAGGCAGTCTTTGCAGTCACAGCAGTCACTTTCACTGCTGTTGAATGAGTTGGCAGACTTTGGGTGTTTTTGCCAAAGCTCTTTCCTCATACACAGGGAATCACCTCTCACACTCAGTAGATTCTGGATACCCGAGTGGAAGACAACCCTCCGCCTATTTTTAGAACACCAAAAAGAGTTAAAAATGTCATTTTCCTTTTGAGTAAATAGGGTAATTATGGACAGTAGACCTTAACTCCAGACTTGGATGCCAGATCTATCATCCATTCTTTAGAGTGCCCACTGGCTGTATGGTGGCACATGTGCCCTTTAATTTTAAGGGGGCAACGTTTTCTGTGGGAATGGACCTGGCTCTTGCCATCCCCTCTCCTGCTGCCTCTGGGTGGTGATGGGGTGGGAAATGGAGCCAATTTTTTAAAAGGTGCATTTTTAGGGGCACACACTGGAAATAAATTATATAGGATCTCCTGAAATTTCAGCCCTGACCTGGATAGCCCAGGCAAGCCCAATGTCATCAGATCTTGGAAGCCAAGCAGGGCCAGCCCTGGTATGTACTTGCCTGGGAAACCTCTAAGGAATAATAAGGCTGGGGCACAGAGGCAGGTGCAGGCAAGCCACCTCTGAATGTCCCTTGCCTCCAGGGGTCGCCAGGTCAGCTTGACTTGATGGGGGGGGAAATCTCCTGAAATTCTGTTGTGAAATTAAAACAATTTTTTTAGGTGAGTACTCCTAGTGGCAGCCATCAGAAAAACCCAAGTCTGGGCCATTGCAGAATATCAGAAGAGACACAGACAAGGTTTGCAAATTGTCCAATATGTGGCTTCTGAGTATATCTTCCCATTTCAGATACCTGAATTCCATTTCTTTTATACCAAATGCCCATACGCTGCTTAAAACCTGGGCTTAGGTATACTTGATTGATCTGATAGACAAGGTGTATTTACAAGCTTTGCTTAGTGCAAAACATATTTCAGAATGGAGAATCTAACATATTCTTTAGCTGAGTGAATCTTGGCAACTTCAGATTCCAGCCTCTTCCTCCAGCTCTCTGCATTGGCCCTCCCGATCCCCTCTTCCTCTTCCAAGTACTCGTGCCTCTATTTGCTTGTTGCATATCCTTTAAACATTGGATTGTGTTTCCTCTAGGGCAGGGAGTGGCTTTTTGTAACTCATCTTCACGGTGCCTGCTCTCATGAGGCCCCGAGGCCTGCTTGGGGTCCTTAGGTGCTACTACAGTTGGAATAATCACTGAATAATGGATGGGAATTTTGCCTCTTGGGCCTGTCTCCAAATATAACTGTAAAATGAGACAAACAAGGTATTCATAAGGTTGCCAGATTCCCATGTCGGCAGCATCATAACTGCTCCTGGGCTTCTGGTGTTCTTTGCATAAAAGAGTAATTGAAGAAGGTCTCATGTAAACTAATGAAAGGCTTTGAACACAAGGGCAGAGCTGGGGATTTTCACACTGGGGAAAACTTTCAAACACAGCTTGTGTGAACTCCGATCCATTTACCTTTCCAATGTTTATAAATAATCTTGCTCCCTATTACAGAAATTTTGTCGGGGAAGGGAAAGGCTCACATCTTTGCAATCTCTCTTCTTCACAAGTCTTTGACGCTGTCATCACTTGCGCAGTCTCCACAGCAACGAAAAATGATGACATCTAAACACCAGTCTAAATGGGGCAAGGGCATAACTACGAGTGAATGAGCTGGGATTTAATTTTTGTTTTCAGTATCTAGTAACAGCAGGAAAAAAAGAGTGTAAGGGTTTGTCGGTGAATGAAGGGGCTTTTAAATAAATACCATCAGCTTCCAAGTGTGCCTGAACAGCCAACACCTCTTGAAAATCTTGAATTAAAAAAGGGATGAATTAATGGATGAAGTATGTATGGCTAAAGTGTTCCTTTCCCCCCAATTACTACATCATATAAGCTGGATCTATGTGATCTCTGGAATACAGCCAGTTTCTGCCATTCATAAGGTTAAGAGTAGAGATGATAGCAAGTCATAATTGTTGATAGTTCTACAAATGGTGGTTGGAATGATAAGCCTTGGCTGTATCACAGAGGCACTTTGAGAATATGGACAACTTCTTTCATTTCTTCCTGTGCCAGACCAGGAAGTTGTGATGGGCCATATTTGTTCCCATTCAAAATATGTTTAAAGCAGTGCTCTGGGCACTGTGAGCATGGTAAGCACATTCACTGTCCAGATTAATCCTGTTATAACAATCCTATTTATTTTAAAGTTAGTCTATGGAATGTGAGAATCTACTTGATCCAACATATGATGTCAGAATCACTAACAGCATCCTGTTGGCAATTCTTGCTGTGTATGGAATATTGTCCTGACACAGCTGCAAAATCTCAGTGAATGTGGTTTTAATAATAAAATGGCACATAGAATGCATCAGTAACACATTAAGTCTAAATGAAGTCCTTACACCAGGCACTTAATTTAACATATGACCAGTGTTTCTTGGATCAAAAAAAGCAGATTTGAAACTGAAAATTCTTAAACATTGGGACCGGAGGCATTTTTACGATGCAACCTATTTCATTCAGGAAGAATTGCCCCATTACTTATTATTAAGAGACAGCAAAAATGATCCTGTTTTGGAGAAGAGAGAGGGGCGACAAAAAAACCCCCAACCCAGTCAAACTGAAAATATCCATGCTGACCTGCATTTACCCATAGTCAAAAGCTGAATGGATAGGATATCACTGAAAAATATCTTTGTCCACTCCTGGTTGGAGAATCCCTGGAGATCTGAGAGGGGGCAGAGCCTTAGAAGAGTGGGGTTTGAGAGGGAAGAGACCTCAACAGGGCATAATGCCACAAAGTCCACCATCCAAAGCAGCCAATTTCTCAAGGGCAACTGATCTCTGGAGTCTGGCAATCGGTTGTAATTCTAGTAGACTTCCTGGCTCCCCCTGGAGGTTGGCAACCCTACATGATGCTGATTAGTTCAAGAAACACTGCATTCTAAGGTCCCATAGGTTACTTCCTTTCACCACTGGAAAATCATATTTGTATAATCTCGCCTTTAAAAAAAACAAAAAAAAAACTTGCCAGTAACTCAAAAGAGAAGACTGAGACCTTAACAGCTGGATGCTCTCACGTTATACTGTTGTACTGATCTGACTGTTGATCATGGTCCACCATCCTCATGTAACCCGCCAATGTCTACTTTAAATTGTAATCATGTGCGCCCATGATTCAGATGAAGCTATGGTGTCAGGGCAGGGGGGATTTAACTGTCCCTCTGTACCGGTTTCATGATCTTCTTCCCCCTGCTAATTCTGCTGCTTTCCAGAGCAGGTTCCATAAAATGCCTAATTTCCTTGCAGCAGTCGGATTGCAAAAAGAAAGCTGAGAGACTGGCATCATCTGTGGCCTGGTCCCAAGCAGGACCTGCATAGTTGCAATTTAAAAGTTGAGAAAACAGAGGGAAATCTGTTCACAGGTCTCTCTCAGGGCTATTTTTGGGCAGGAACGCACAGGAACGGAGTTCCGGCTGGCTCCCAAGTTTGCCACACCCAGCAGGAACTCATTAGCATAATAGGCCACACCCAACAGCAGAAACTCATTAGGATTGGCTACATTAGGGGTGTGTGGCCTAACATGCAAAGGAGTTCCTGCTACAAAAAAGCCCTGGGTTTTGACAACAAACAAGGTAAACAGAATAAGAAGCAAAAGGTGGGTGTGGCTGGATGAGCACACTTCTGGTAACATGGAGGTGTGGCCTAATATGCCAATGAGCTGCACTGTCAGAGGTGTGGCCTAATATGCTAATGAGTTCCTGCTGTTGGGTGTGGCCTATTATGCTAATGAGTTCCTGCTGGGCTTTTTCTACAAAAAGAGCCCTGCTCATTATGACTTACAGTTTGGTCCTGGGAGCTGGCAACTGATCTTTTTCCAGATACCAAGCTAGTTCAGGACATATATTATCAACAAGTGCCAATCTATACTAACATCCCACTGTTCCTGACAGAGGTCAGCACTTGCTTGGAGCTGCTTTTAAAGACCCTGAAGTGCTAGAAGGGAAGTAAGTGGATGCTGACACAAGGCTTGAGTCAGGAGGCTTGTCGGGAGGCACCAAGCATGCCATAGCATCAGAATATATGAAAGCACCTTCAAGGGAGAGCTCATAGGATGGATTCTGTCTAAATCCAGCCTATGCTGAAAAATTCAGTCTTGACTAAACCTTCAATCAAATAGAATACAAATTGGAACAATATATTCAAAATTGCTTGGGTCTCATGGATTTAGGATAGCTACCTCTCTCATGGTCAGTGTCTTTGTATATATTAAATATTTCAATATGTGCACACTTATTGTTTTCAGTGTTTGTATTATTTAAACTCAATACACACATTCCTCATATGGAATTCAAGAAGAAAAGGTATTATAAAGCAATGACAACTAGCATATGTTATTCATTAAAAAATCTTTTGAGTATGTAGCCCCTTCTGTGAATCAAAAGGTGTGTGATATTTCCTGCTACAAAATGAATTACATTCAGACAATATACTCCTTTCCCATATATTGTCCATTAACATGATGTCTTGTCATTTTCCCACCAACAGAAGTGTCTTTCCATCTTCCAAGGAAGTGGAGTGGTTTTTACTCTTCTCCTGTTTCCCACTGCATACCCCAATGTTGCTCCCTATCCTGATCCCTGGGAAACAGAATTTAGGAGGCTACAGTGGGAGGGGAAGGCAAGCAAGTTTCACCCACAAGTTTTGTCCTGCTCCTGGTTAACTGGATTCAAGCCAGTGTGTTTCACTGGACTCCTAACTTCACAAATCATTCGCCAAGTTCATTCTTCAATGAATAAAGTATTTGTATTTTTTCAGATTTTTTTCCCTGCACTCATAAATTTAGCTGTGACAACTAAATACCAGAAGGACAAATGTAGAGTCCAGACTTGCTTCCTGGGAATTGATTTGATACTATCCACAATTTCTAACATCAGAATGCAATATTATATTATATTAGATATAATAATATATAATTAAAATAATTATATTAGATATAATATAATTATTTTAATTATATGAATGTATTTAAAAACATTCCACATCTTGAGAGTCCCTTGGACTGCAAGGAGATCAAATCAGTCAATCCTAAAAGAAATCAATCCTGACTGTTCCCTGGAAGGCCAGATAATGAAACTGAAGCTCAAATACTTTGGCCACCAATGAGAAGGGAGCACTCACTGGAGAAGACCCTGATGCTGGGAAAAATTGAAGGTCAAAGAAGACGGGGATGGCAAAGGATGAGATGGTTAGACAGTGTCATAGATGCAACGAATATGAAGTTGAGCAAACTTCAGAGGACAGCGGAAGACCGGAAGGCCTGACGGGAGCTGGTCCATGGGGTCGCGAAGAGTCGGACTCGACTGTGCGACTGAACAACAACAACATTTAAAAACATAATTGTATTATTCTTTTATTCTGTGAACTTTTGAAGGCTTTTGATTTGTATTTGTAATGACGATAAATACAAATGACAACGCTATATTCTTTCAGTAATTTTTTAAACCATTTTTCTAAAACAAATAATTTTAACTAGCAAACAGTTAAAAAACTACATAAAATTCCACAACCACAATTACATAAAATCCATAGCCTCTCTAATATTGGTCAGAAAATCCGTTCAAATTTCATATGATCCTTTGATTTAAAACTGGGCTGCCAATGTCCCAAGCATATCTGAACCTGTTAAAAACAGGACGGGAAACAATCTAACATGGCTCAAGGCTTCCTCAAATTACCTCCCTCCACCCTGTTTTCTATGACTTATATCCAGGGATTAAACAACTGCATACATAGACAAACAAAATCATATTGTTAATATCAGCAGTAGATAAACCAGTCATGGATAGAATCAACTCAGAAATGTTTATCATTTGGATCTCTGGGCATTTTTACATATTTCCAGTTTAAAAGACAAGACACTTGAACCCTGATTTATTGGCACAATCAGGGCTGACGAATGATATGAATAGGCTAGGGAATCTCAAAGTAATACTGTAGGCTTTTGTAAAGTAATATTTTATGCAGGATGGATTAAATTCCATCAACCCTCCCTCATACAAGGAGCACTGAGTCAGAGAGACTAACATAAACATTTGCTAACTCAGAAGCATGTCAGAAGTAATGGGAATTGCACATGTAAATTCCCTTATGTGTAAAATTGAGGAGGGAATATACCTCATAATATGATGTGCCAACAAGCTACTAATGCCAAGAGCACAGCTGAAGAATGTCCTGCCTAAAAAGATTTGGAAGAAAACTTTCAAACAATGTCCCATGGCAAGACAAGGAAAACTAACATCTTTGCTGCCTGTTTGCTTTGGGCTTAGGTAGTATGCTAGTGCTTTCACTGGAATAACTCAGAAAGGGTAAATGATGACAGAATGAAATAAGAAGACCCACACCCAGGTCAAATGGTACTTGACAGCATCATTCATAATGTGCCATGGAAGCAAAAGCCAGCTGCTTTGAATTTAAACCTAAGTTTCTAGCTCACAACATTTAGCATAAAGACAGCTAATATTCATGCTGCTATTACTATTTATAAAGCACATGTAGAGGCTCTTCAAAAGCTCTGGCATTTCAGCTATCCTCATTTGGGTTCTGTATCATCAAAACTCCCTTAACCTTTATTTTGGTTTCTGTTTGCCCCCTTCAGCTCTCTAGAAGTTAGGGTCTTGCAGCAAAGTAGGCCGCTTTGGTTCTCCAATAGCCAGATGTGCCACTGCCACAATTCATATCACCGTCAAATTCCCAAGTCAATATTCAAATTGGAAATAGCATTACTGGATTCCCTGCCGGTATCTCTAAAGGTGGCACTCAGTTGGCACATGATGTAAATCACTCCGCTTCTCCGTTTCAGGGGATCTTCTAAGGAAGGTCAGTTATGCTACTTTCAAGCAAAGCAAAGGTTCTAGAGAAGCTGGCAGGAATCGACCACCATCTCTAAAGCCAGCACTACTCTGGAAGAATGTTGCTGTTTTTGTGCTTAGCCCTGGCTTGTTTTTCTGGTCTTTCTCTTTATTGTCTGATATATAATTTATTATTCCAGATTATTCTAATTTGTACTAGGCTAGTGGCAGGCAAACACATGCATTTCAGAAATGTTTGACCTATCTACTGTACTTCAAAAAATATCTTTTTACTGCACTGCAGTGTGCTTCCTTATAAATACCATGCCAGAGGTTATAAAAGCAAAAGAATTGCCTGAACGAGTAGTGGGAAATGAAGTGATGAGTAAGTTTTCTAATAACCAAGTGAGTGAGAGAACCTGTAATTTTGGTAAACAAATACTTATTTCTGAAGAGGGCACCACTAATATCTTTGCAGCTGGATTTCCATTGAACAATCAATATTGGATTGTTATTGGGCACTGGAGGAGTCAGAGAGGAATAGTACAGCAGAAAATTATGCACAAGGGACAGTACATTGCAGGGAAAAGACATAGTGTATGGACTAATACAGCTTGAGCCATGAGCCTCTGAAGGATAAGATAACCATTCATTCCTGAGCGGCAGCCATATTTGTTTTTTCCCCTTCCATATTGCTCCTTTCATACTATGCCTGATTGATGTGTCTGTTGTCCTTTTGTGACTAACAGCCCAATCCGTGAGCCTCTGAGCAAGGGCAGAAGCTCATAATATCAGGGCTAAGCACTGAGAGGCTGGTTTTCCCATGAATAAAATGGGTAAATAGGACCAGACTGCCAGCATGAAGCACACATTTTACTTGTCTCTCCATCTTCCCCTGTTGGATAGCATGGCATGTGGGAAGAATCAAGATAAGTATAGAAGTATGACCTCCATGATCAGGATAGCAAACAATGCTCTACTATTGATAAGATGATTGTGGCACATTAGCACTATGGGCTCAAAAACAGAGCCCTCCCTAATCAAAGACATCGGAAGGAAGGGGGAGGGGGGAGGAATATAATACAGTGATTAAAAGCAGCAACCATTACATTATTAATATTAAAGCAATCCATAAAAATCACAGTGGCAAGCCTAAAAGGACATCAATAAACAGTAAGATTAGAAGCAGATAAAAAAACAACAAAAAACCACATCCTGCTTTAAAAGTTGTTGTTGTTGTTCAGTCGCACAGTCGAGTCAGACTCTTCGCGACCCCATCACGCCAGGCCCTCCTGTCTTCCATCTTCCTCCAAAGTTTGCTTAATTTCATGTTCGTTGCATTGATAACACTGTCTAACCATCTCATCCTTTGCCATCCCCTTCTTCTTTTGCCTTCAATCTTTCCCAGCATCAGGGTCTTCTCCAGTGAGTGCTCTCTTCTCATTTGGTGGCCAAAGTCACTGCCTTGATGTGGTGAGGGGGCTTGCATGGTTCAATGAGTCTGTGGACTATGCCAGGATGGACAGGCCACAGCAGAGAAAGACAAAATGTTATTCACTGGAGAAGGAAATGGCAACCCATTCCAGTATCTTTGTCAAGATAACCTCATGGACAGTAACAAAAGGCTTTAAAAGACAGAATGCTTACATTAACAGCCTGAGGAAAAAGAGATGCTTTTGCCTGGCACCTAAAGTACAGCAAAATAAGATGAGAGCATTCCAAAGTTGAGATGCTACCACTGAAAAAGCCCTGTCTCTGATTGCCCCCTTCACCTTGGCAATGCACAGAGGTAAGGGCTTGATAAAAGGCAGGGTGTACAGGAGGTCCTTCAAGTATTCCTGCCCCAAGTCATTTAGGCAGTGAAGCTGGAGTTCAGCTTCTAAGAGCAACTCCACCCTCCTGAATGACACTACATCTGCAGAGAATTTAAATTGCTGCTTGGCCATTTGGCTGACTTCTGTTTGCTAGGCTTTAGTTTTCCTGGTAAGTTTTAAGTGGACATGGCTGTGTTCCCATGGGGTGCTATGGGGGAAAAATTGTGCTTTGCTAGAATGAACTAATAGGACGACTTGAGTCCTGATCAGTCACCACGGTATGCTATTTGAACCATTTCCTTTTAGCAGGGCCAGCTGGGTCAGCACAATGTGACTGGCTCTGTGATAATTCAGGGCTCTGTCTGCAGAACTGGGAGTTCTCTTGGCTGTGGATAAAAAGAGAGCCCAACAGAAAGATTAGCTATTTGGTGGGTGGGGGAGCTGGGCAAATATCCAGCCTGCCAGCTTGAAACACTGAAGGAGCTGATTAGCAATATGCACAAGGTCAACAAATTACATCAGGGGCACTTCAGGGTCAATTTTCACAAGACAGAGATCATAGGGTTTCAGATGTTGGGTGTGTTGTTAGTTGGGCAATTATTATTATCATTTTCTATTATTATTTATTGGATTTATATCCCCCCCTCCCCGCGAACGGGCTCAGGGCGGCTCCCAGTTAATGGCACCATGTGCCATGATAAAACAATTAAAAACAAGATACAACAGTCATACATTACATACACTTAAGTGCAGTTAGTACTATAAAGTGCTCGTAGGCACCCTGGATTAAGACACTCCAGTGCTCGTCAGTAACAGAAATCTGAACAGAATTTTTTAGAAGTGGACTGGCTTAACTGTAGACTCTAGGGTACCCCTCTTGCCTCCTCTGGAAGCCCTCCCAATCCAGGCTTCCCTTTGACCCCTAATCCAGGAACTTCTCTCACACTGGTTTAGGGGACTGTGGTCTATACTACTGTGTATACCTTGTTGTAAGCAGGATCCTATTTATGTAATGTCTGTACTGCCTAAAGGGTCATGTGAACACTTGTTCTATGCTTCCTTTCTGGTGGTTCCAGACTTCTAAAATCCTAATGTATTAGTTACTGAATGTCCCATGTTGTTGATTGTACTGACTCACCATGTGTACTCTGCCCTGAGTCCCTGTGAAAAAGATGGACTATAAATAACGTAATTTTAAAAAAACAAAACTGGAAGCTCCAGGCCCAGCCTGTGGCCTCCATCACAATCATATGTTATTTTGTATGTTCTTCTCTTTACTTAATGTATGATATTTCCACTCAGGTTGGAACTGCAAAAGCATGCAGAGCTTTTCTGCAGTGGGCCAAATAACTCCTTCCCCAGAAGGTTTCAGGGGACACCTATTTCTGCATGCTGCTATGCTCCTCATTGGGGCAAAATCAGCATATGGGAGGAAAAGAGAACGCAAGTAACATATGACTGTGATGGACTCCACCCCTATTAACTCTGTCTTGTGAAAATGAACCCTAAGTCACTGGTCATCCACTTCAATTTTGCTTCTAAAACAGTAGCACCTAGTAGAGCATTTGTCAAATGGATGTACTAAGCAGCACCATGGAATTAAACTATCAGGCACCTTGGGAGCCAACCTGCAGGTATAGTAAGACTGTCATTTTGGAGGGTGGGGTTGCTGCTAGAACTGCATATTCACTCAGCTGTGGCCAGGGGAACATGATTCAGGGTCTGTTTTAGAGAACAATAGTATGCTTACCCGTGGCTCAGAGTGGGGAAAGTATTTGAACTTTCTGGAATTCTCTCTCATATTTGGTAGCAACACATCTTTGGCTGAACTTATTAGCAAATAGTTAAGTATAATTCTGGTTTGGCAATCAAGGCACAGGCTGTGTGATCAGCTCATTATCATCTAGATCTGCTAGGGTTGTGAGACCAATGCAGGGATTCTTGCTGTGATGCCTGCAATTTAACACCTGGCCTGTCATGTGGCAAGTTTAGATACCAGTATTGCCTTATCTCATTTCCAGGCTGAGAATATCTTTCTCCTTCCTTCACATCTAAAGGTAATGCCAAAGGTGATGCTGATGGCACTATGATGTTTCAAAGGCTCACTAGGCAATAAGGGCACCACTGGTTCTCAGCACTAGATGCCATGATATATATATATATTTTAAAGTGTATTCTAGTGTTCTCTGACGACTTTGATGCATTTGTTGCTTTGGACTTTGACAGTGGGTGTGGTGGTGTTCTCTAAAATATGCCAAAACTCATGAATTTTGCCATGTGCTTCTGCTTAATATGTAAATGAAAGGCACGGAACTTGACTTTCTCTGGAAGATATGCTCTTGTCTCTCATATGGAAACCATTCTTCCTGTTAATGAGTATGCAAAGAACAGTTGATGTTCCTCAGTGAGGAAACCATGGTACTTTACACATGTCTACAGGCACTCTTCCCTTACTACAGGATGCACAGTTCCTGCTGTAGGGAAGGAGGAGGAAGACACAACAGACACCCTGTGAGGTAGGTGGGGCTGAGAGAGCTCTTTCAAGAGCTGATATTCCAAAACCAGCTCTGACAGAACTATGGCTTGCCCAAGGTCATCCAGCAGCTGCAAGTGGAGGAGTGGGGAATCAAACCTGGTTCTCCCAGATTAGAGTCCATGCACTTAACCACTACCACCAGACTGGCTGAAGAAGAGCTGAAAATGCCTTGCCACCAAAACACACACTCAGCAATCATCACTGCAAGACTGCAACCAATACACAAGTGGACAGTAAAAGCAAGAGAGAATTATTGAAGGAGAAGCCTAAGAAATGGAAGACATAATGGCCAATCTAGTTTAGTCACATGGTTCATAGGCATTAAAATTATCCACATAGAGCAGAACATGTTATATAAATATGTGAAACAAGTAACATTCCAACTGGTGCAATCATAAACAGATGCCCCTTCTAATGACAGTTTGTGCATTAGGGCAGCTGTGCCATCATGCTTAACTGAATAATGCTCAGATGTGTTTCTTCGCAACATGATCATGCCATCATAAACAGATGCCCCTTCTAATGACAATTTGTGCATTAGGGCAGCTGTGCCACCATGCTTAACTGAATAATGCTGAGATGTGTTTCTTCGCAACATGATCATGTCATCTCCTGCATGAAACAGCATCCATGGGACCATTCTGCATGGAAAATTAAGAGTACACAAACTGGTAGCAGTTTGCAGCCCCTGAAGATGAGGGAGGGAGGATGGGATGAATGGGTCATTTAATTTGTCACCACCAATAGTTGGTTATTTTAACGAGGGCATCAAGTAACAGGTGTACTTTTCATGCTAGCCTTTCTTTTTATGTATCACTCATTAGAAGCCATTTGTCACCAGGAAGAGAGCTTAAAAAATAGTCTCCTTTGAACTTGGTTTAGAATTGATTCGCTACATATGCAAGGTTGTTACTGACAAATATGGACAACTGTTTCACTGTAGCTAATCACTAGACAGGAGGGAGAAAAAACGAGAGTATTTATAGACTCTCTCGTTATTAATTAAATACTTGCTGTACTCATAATCCCATATGAAATAATGTAAATAATCAAAATGTGTATATGCACTGACAATTTCAAAACTGCACCAGTATTCAGATTTTCTAGCGCAAGTTTCCCTAAAAAGGGACACAGAGTAGATATGTTCAATTGGAAATTTACTAATCAAGATCCAACTTGAACCACCCATTAGTAAATACATGTTCCAAATTAGAACAGACATTCAAGAGGAGTAAGAAATCTTCAAATCTGACCATTTACTCTGACTCTTTTGCTGTTCGGTTCCACTGTAACAGGCAGCAGGAGGTGATAGGAACAAGAGAAGGAGTGACAACAAACATCTGCCAGCCAGAACAGTTAACGCATCTTCTGCTAACTAGGATCATCCTTATTGGTACGCCTGTACTCATCATTTCCACTTCCTGCCAATCCTTCCATCTTTTCATTAACTTTGGGAGGGCTTTTTGGTTCTGTACAAGCGCAGGTGCTGTGTTAACATTAGTGATGTCATTCTTTGAGGGTGAGTTCTCTAGGCAAGGGCAAAGGCTTTGCTTGTGAAAGCTGGCTGGTTGGCTGGCAGGCAGGGCAGATTAGAAAAAGAGAGAAGCAGAGGTCCAGGTTTTGTTCTCCTCTGCAATAGGAAGCCATACCACCCTTCATAATGGGAGAAAGGAAATACATTTCCTCCCCATGATAATAAAGAAAAAAATATACATGCACTTAGAAGACAAGACATACATCAGTTATGTTGACAAAATCAGACCATCTTTGTGCGAGAGAAAAACTACAACTTCAGGATCTGAGATCTGTTTGATACATTTTAAAACAACAATGGAGGATCCCTTACACTCAAGCCCACCCATTCGTATGTAGAGCTTTTGATCATTGCTTCACATTTTCCACACTCAGTTCTAGCTGATCTTAAGTCTTCCATTATATGGGTACAAATGTGTTATTTCCTAAGGTGGACAGGAAAGAGTCTGAGAATGAATAGGACTGTCTATGCGTAGAAATGAGGAAACTATGCTATAGCTATGAGTTCGATCTTTCAGTAACACCTTCCAGAGCTCTTTGCAACTATTTATGCTGCTGCAATTTTATGTGAGTAGAGATCAAGCACTCAGCTTTTGTTTTCTAGGACCAGAAGCGTCTCCCTTGTGCCGACAGCAGCACAAGATTGGGCTGCTACTCTGTTCCAGCAGCTTAATGAACAGCTGTTTAACTTAATGGCCAATATGTGAAGTCTATCTCTAGTAATGGAATTAGAAACAGACAAATAGTTGCTCCTGTAGAATGAATTATGGTCCTTTAGAAAAGGACATTTGAAGGTCAAGGATTCAATTCTAGTTTATATCTCAGGATGTTTTATTATCTATATGACTGATGTCATTATGGTTAAAATTTAAATAACTGCTTGGGTTTTTTAACCAGTCCTTGATATTAGACAATGTGGCTTTGCACAGCTGAAATGTGTGCAGATATGTAGCTTGTGTATTATTTTTTTTTGGACTTCTAGAAGTCAGTCAGCAGGCACCACCATTGCATTCGGGGGGCAGATCTCATTGGACAGCACAATGCACCTTTGCAGCTCCAGCGGGCAACTTTTCTCTGCTCACCTTCTCTGCCACTAGCACTGCTGCATGTGAAAAACGTTAATCTTTCTCGGACATGCTAAAGTGCCAGCGGCAGAGGAAGTGAATGCTGTGGCCGAGGAAAGCCTTAGTAGTAGCTGGAGAGAAGCACAGAGGGGAAATGCCACAGTATCCAAGTCTATAGGTTTAATCAGACAAAATCTTGAGGAGCTTTACCTGAGTAAGAAGTGGATGGTGATATGTTAGATTTGAACTAATAGCTGAGCATCCTGGGGATGTAAAGACATCACACACCATTTCAGCAATCCAAGTTGGCAAACTCCGATGAAGATACTTTCAGGTGGGTAGCCAGGTTACTGTACTGTGTGTGTGTGCGTGTGTGTGTATGTGAAGGGCCATCAAGTCACAACCAGCTTATGGTGATCCCAGCAAGGGGCTTTCAAGGTGAGTGAGAAGCAGTGGTGGTCTGCCGTTGCCTTCCTCTGCAGAGTCTTCCTTGGGGGGTCTCCCTTCCAAGTACTGACCCTGCTTAGCTTCTGAGAGCTGACGAGATCAGGCTATACCGTGGTGCCTTCCCTCTCTTTAGCCTGTAGCAGTAGAACAAAACTCAAGTCCGGTCACACCTTAAAGACCATTGAAATTGTCCAGGATATAAGTTTTGTAACTCAAAGCTCATTTTGTCAGATATATCTGACAAAGTGAGTTTTGACTCCGTCTGGAAAATTTTTGTGGGTTTTTAAGGTGCAACTGGACTTGATTGCTGCAAAACATCTACCTATAAATAACTTTTTAAACTGTCCCTTTATTTATTGTTTCTGACCTACGGAATATAAAAGTTAACCTCTGGTCCTTGTAAGATATTTTGATCATAACAAAGATCTCAGGAGATCTAAACTGAAAATCCCTTATTAGATTGTCTAGTTTGAAGCCTTCAAACATTTTCTCAGTTTCCCCTGTTTAGGGAACAGTTCTGTCATTGCAGGCATAAGGGAGACACATCTGGTCCTGGAAAAATAATGCATGCACTTTTAATATATTATGTTCACAGAGCAACGCTTTGCTGGCCAAGTACTATGCAGTGGGATTAACCTTAGGAGCGGCCTATGGTATGAGTCAGTAGAGATTCCCATGGGAATCACAGCTGCGTCAGGGTTCTGGAAACAGTACAGGGCCTGGACAATTGCACAGACCCTTAACATTATAAATGTTTCTTTGTTTTATCCTCATAATCATCTCTTGATTGCTGGGAGGAGCCCTTCAATCTTTCTCATCAGATTCCTTCCCACAGAATAATATTTTTCTTCTGAGGAGTACTGGTAAGTGAAAAACAAATATAAACAGCACATTAGCTAGAAACGGAGAGCTAATTTATTAACTGCCTTGTCCTTAATGTTTGGGAATAGTATACATAAAATATGCAGAAATGGGCCAATGGAAATGGAGATGTCCTCTGCTCAGCAGAACGGGATTTTCTTAGGGTAGCTCTACATGCTATATCAAACACAGGGCTGCTGTTGAAAACAGTAGCAACATGTTTTTTCTTCTCTCATTCAGTACATGGGCAGGGGCTGTGGCTCAGTGGTAGTGCATCTGCTTGGCACGCAGAAGGTCCCAGCTTCAGTCCCTAGCATCTCTGGCTAAAAGGATCAGATAGTAGGTGATGTGAAAGACCTCTGCCTGACACCCCAGAAAGCTACTGCCAGTTTTAGTAGACAGTACTGAATACTGATGGACCAAGGGTGTGAATCAGTAAAGGATAATTTCATGTGTCCATGTAATGGCTGTCACATTACATCATTCTGCTTCAGTCTATAAAACACAAACTGATTTTGTTCTGGAATTCTCTGATATACTTCAATAAACCATCATAAATTTGCAATATGATCTCTACTGCCTCTTCCTTTTCTGAATCCAGTCTGAACATCTGGCATTGTAGAGACTACTTGTTTAAAGATAGGGTAAGATAGTATTAGAAATGTGACTCTCCCAATCTACAGACTGAAGTGGTACAGTGATACAGAGCCAGTTTGGTGTAGTGGTTAAGTGTGCAGACTCTAATCTAGGAGAATCAGGTTTGATTCCCCACTCCTCCACTTGCAGCTGCTGGATGACCTTGGGCAAGCCATAGTTCTGTCAGAGCTCTGCTTGAAAGAGCAGTTTCTGTCAGAGTTCTCTCAGCCCCACCCACCTCACAGGGTGTCTGTTGTGGGGAGGGGAAGGGAAAGGAGTTTGTAAACCGCTCTGAGACTGAGTGAAGGGTGGGGTATAAATCCTATCTCCTCCTCCTCCTCCTCCTCTTCTTCTTCCATTTGTAATTTTACAACCTTTCTATTGCATATGCAGACCATGTAGGTTGCAAGCCTCCAGGTGTGGCCTGGAGATCTTCCTGGAATTACAGGTAATCTCTCAAATGCATATATCAGTTCCCCAGGAGAAAATGGCTGCTTTGGAGAGTGGGCTGTATGGCATCATACCCCGCTGAGGTCCCTCCTCAAAGCCCTTTCTCCCAAGGCCTCATCCCCAAATATCAAGGAATTTCCTAACCCAGCGTTTGTAACCCGAGGATCAGGCCTACTGATTATATGTATTGTACTTGAAACAACCCAAATACACCACTATTGTCTGAAAATGAAGCAACAGTTTTTATCCTCTGACAACACCCTACACAAAATCTCTCTACTTTGCTAAAAAAAAGACAGGCCAACTGAGAAAATAGGTGATCATAATTAATCTGTTGTTTATGAATACTCCTACTGATGTGATCTTCAAGTGGCTTGAGGTAATTAGGGGTACATCATAGATTAGGGCTGGTTAGTTCTAGTATTTCTAGCAGAACTGTACTCTGGCCCCGGTCACACGGGCCAGATAACGCGGGGGGGGGGAGGTGTGGCTGTTCACCCTGGAGCAAAATAAAGCGCAGTAGCCCGATCACAGGTCCCCTGAGTCTCCATGCTTCGGCTGTTAGCTGGTGATCACACGGCGATGCTGCAGCATGGCAAAGAAGCGGTGCGGCATGATCACACAAGCGTTTTGTGTTTGTGTGCATGCGCAGTTCCGCAGAACAGCACTGCTTTCAGTTTCGTGTTTGTGTGCATTTGCTTACAAAAAACATCCGGTTTGCAACAGGACATGGATGGGCACTGGATGCCACTGGATACTAGTGCTCCCGCGATCAGACGCCCGCCTGTGCTGCACGTTTTCCAGATACTAGTGCACTTTCCTTGGTACTTTTTAACTCCGCAACTTCGGCAGGATGCCATGGGTTGGCCACGGGTGCGCTACGCTTCCCAGATGTTGTGGTGTGATCGCACCCTGAAAATCCGTCCGACATTCGTGCCTTTTGTGCAGCAAATTCTCCGTGTGACCAGGGCCTTTGTTAGGCTGATTTACACAAAAACATGCATGATTCTTTGATATTTCTATATGCACCCCAAAACAAAACAAAACCCCTATGTTGATAGTAGATAACAAATCAATGACAGGTTGAAAGTTTGACACATTCTTAAATATCTTGTCGATTCTGGGGCTGCAAGTTGTTTCTGCAGCCATTGGAAATGTTGTCTAACTCCCAGACTAAAATTAAGAGCTGTAGGATAACAACTATGCCATGAAAATGTCCCAGCCCATTAAAGACTTGAAGATGATAGCACGCTTTTAATGTTTCACATAAATCATTTGGGATTTGGAGAACTTTCAGAGCTTGCAAAGAAGTCAGAATAAATGCTTACATGGGTAAAGAGGAAAAAAGACAACAGTGCTGAATTAAATTTTGGAGCATGGCATTCTCTATTTTCCTACATGTTGCTCCACACCAAACAGGAGGAAAAATAAAATCAGCTTTGTTCATGAGCATATGCTTTTGACATTTTTTTATTCTGGAAGCCTGTGAATTATTAATAAACTAATTTCTCTTTATAGTTCAATCTTTGGAGATTTAAAATGCTCACTCAAACGCATCAAGAGGGGAAATGCTTCAGCTCCAATCAGCTCCTGTCTTCTGTAGAGATGTTGGCCTTGAGGTATCTTGGAGTCTTTGAAATCCATCTTTTATTCAGCTGGGAATTTCTGAAGGTTTGGAGGTGTAGTCTGTTCATTCTACTTAATGCCCTGCTTATGTTCAAGCCATTTCAACAATATGACTTCTTGCCTATTTATATTGTTAATGAGCTAAATTTCTTTTCTTTTCTCTTCCCACACCCTTTACATTACCATTATTTAAACTAACATTCACTCTTAGGATGTTTAAGAAACATGAGATCCTAGAATAATTAGGAAAATCTCAGAACTGCAATCATTCATATCTTGATATTTCCTTTTGTAGCAGACACGAAATATTTACAACTTAGAAGTTGTTCTATACATTAGTGTGTATAGGTTTGTGTGTGTGAGTGTGTGCATGCATGTGTTTGTGTACACAAATGTATCTCTTCCAACTGTCTGCATTGGGAGCAACACTAATGTGGGCATGGTGAGGAGCAGAAAGAAAAATGAAACCGTGGGAATGAACTGGGCACTAGTCATAATATATTATTCAAGTGGAAGAGGAATAGAAACAAGAGATAATTAGAAAGACCTCAGAACCTTTAAACAATGTTTTGGGGACATTTTTGTTATGTACGGATGGAGCTTGGGTCTGAGCAAAGCCTCTAAAGACCTCCAAGACTATTGGTTGGGTTGCCAGTAATGGCCAATGCTATTTGTTGCTTATAATCCAATAGCTGCACTGTCGACAGGGTCAGCCCGAGGTGTTTCTGTGCCCTTGGTGAGGCGCAGATGCCAACCTCCCAGTGGGGCCTGGAGATGTGTGGGGGGGGGGAAGGGAAGGGAAACAAAGCTTCCCGAAAGTGAAGCGTGGCGGGGGTGCACAAACAGTGCCCGCCGACTGGATCCCCTTCCCCTCCATTCCACCCACCAAGGGCCACCCCGGCCTCTCCAACAGGGTGCCCAGCACTGCAGGCCAACCCCCCCACACCACACACACACACACACGGGTCCTTCTCCGACACCTGCAACCTGGCGGCCCTGCCAGGGGCGGGTGACTCCTCGCGAGTTGCAGCAGCACTGAGCCCCCCGTGCCTTCCTCCCACCGTAACACCTTCCTCTCCTCCCCCCCACCCCAGCTCGGATGCCAGCGCCCAGCGTGCACAGGAGGGTAGGGGAATGTGCAGGAGGCGAGAAGGGCGCCGCATCTCCTCTGCACCTCCAGCCATGTTGGCGCCACCGGCCAGCCTGGAGGATGGGGGGATTGGAGAGAAGGGTCTCCCAGGGGGTCCGTCCCCATGTGCCCGCATCCTCCCTCCCCATGGCGGCCGAGCTGGGGCAGCCAGCCGGGGGGGGGCCTCTCCGTCTCTGTGCGCAACCAGGAATGAGGCGAGATGGGGACGGGGACCGAGGCGTGGCTGGGCCAGGTGATCTATCCCTCCTGCCTGCCTTCACTGCCTTCACCGTCGCTGCGGGGGGGGGCTCGCAGCAGCAGCAGCCTCCTCCTCCGCAGAGCCCTGACCCACTGCAGCAGCAGCAGCGCCACTGCTGGCTCCCCCATGGCCGGGTGTGGCGGAGCCGCAATCACCATGCCCCACCTTGCCCCGTCGCTGAGAAGTCACACAGAAGGGCCAGCCTGCCTCTCCCCTGCCTCTGCCTTGCTGTGGCAGCTGGCGGTGCTCGGGGATGGGGGTGCGGGACGCGGGTCTGGCTGGGGGCGCGGCTGCTTCCGCGGGGGGGCAGGGGGGTCAGCGGTGGAGCAGGGGGAGGCAAACTTTGGTGGTGTGCTTTGGCGGCACATGGGCTTTTTGGGGGGAGGTGAACTTTGGCGCCCCATCCAGGGCCCGGCGCTCTAGGCAAATGCCTAGTTCGCCTAGCGGGTGAGCCGGCCCTGACTGTCAATAAATACATTGTTTATGGTTCATGCAAATGAAGGATCCTAGCTGCCTACTTGGTACTGGTTGTTTAAGATGGGTGTGGTTTTTACAAGTATAAATTGGTTCCTGTTGAGCCTGTGTATTTGGTTTGGAAGTTCAATAAAGAAGCATGTTATTATGAAAGAGCTGTCTTGTCTCAATACTTAATAATTTTCACTCCCCAGTTGTCTATTCAATAAAGAAGCATGAGAAACAAGGATAAAGAACTTTTTCTTTTTAGTATATTGTCACCTGTAGTAAACAATGTCTTCAACATACAGCCAGTTCTCACAATTTGTTTTCTGTAAACAAAAAAGCATTCTGTGGAAAAAAACCAGCCCCAGAAATCAGGGGTTTTTGCTCCCCAGCCCATGTAACCTCTTGAGCTAAAAAATACCCCATGAGTTTTTCCATAACACTCTGCTCCAGGAAAATTATTATTAGGTGCCTTCTGAGACCAAATTTTTATTGTGATTGCCTGACCTGATGAATAGATAACATTTCAGGTCTAAAGTCTAAATTCCTGTTGATGACCCCATATTACAAGGATCCCCAACCTTTTTGAGCCTGTGGGTACATTTGGAATTCTGACACAGGGTGGTCAGCACAACCACAAAATGGCTACTGCAGGAGGCCGAGCCAACCACAAAATATCAGGGAGTGAAGTTATGCATAACTCTAATAGTAACTCTTTAACATTTTGGGTGGAATCTCAGTTTAACAGGATGCCTTCTATTATAGTTTAAATCTCAGTTTAACAGGATGCCTTCTATCTACATATTATTATAAAATATTTTCTTGCATATACACACAGGTTATCTTCAGTGACACAGTGAAGATTCTTGTGCTGTGGTGGCAGCTGTTCCCAAAACAATGTTTTAAAAAATCTGCACAGCCACTCAGATCTCCAATGACCAGTCAGCAGTCCTGCTGGGCAAAAGTTCCATTTGGCCCTGCCCCCTTTCTCAAAACACTCTGTGGTCACCAGGAAAGGTGTCAGAAGATGTCAAGGTGCCCATGAGCACTATGCTGGGGGCCTCTGACATATAAGATCTATTGTAATGCCAAATTTGTTAGGGAGAGCCCAGCTACATATTGATTTTAGTTTGCAGTCTTTCATTTAGCTGTTAACATTCTCTGGGAAATGGAGCTCATGCAAGAGAAGACAGTGATTGGCTTCAGCAACAAGTGTAAGTTTTTAGTTCTAATTGCTAAATATTTTCCTGTGGCTTCTCTTCTCCATTGTGCAGCTTCTTTTATAAATCTGCAGGGCACCTTTTGGAAGTTGCCCAGCCAGTTGCTTCATAGCGATCCCCTCACAAACCATACTTTGCTTGTGTGTAAAGGCTGTATGTGTGCAGTTTCCCCCCTGAGTGGATTACTTTCAAAATGGGCAATTGTTTTGAGATGGGTGGTGGTGGCACAAGATAGTATTGAGTAACACTCAGTATTCCAGTGAAAACTGTATTAGAGTTGCATTTCAGCGTGGAGTCACCACCAAACTTTCATGTGTGAGTCCAGAAAAGGAAGACTTTGAAAGTGATCACATTGGAACGGAAAATGAAGAGTAGGTAGCACAAACAGAAAGCTGTTCAGAACCAGAGACTATGCTCCACCAAAGCATTTATCAAGCGCAAATACATCAACAGATGAGACGCTGCCTCCAGAAAAGGCTACCGGCAGGGCTATTTTTGGGCAGGAACGCACAGGAATGGAGTTCCGGCTGGCTCCCAAGTTTGCCACGCCCAGCAGGAACTCATTAGCGTAATAGGCCACACCCAACAGCAGAAACTCATTAGGATTGGCTACATCAGGGGTGTGTGGCCTAACATGCAAAGGAGTTCCTGCTACAAAAAAAGCCCTGGGTTTTGACAACAAACAAGGTAAACAGAATAAGAAGCAAAAGGTGGGTGTGGCTGGATGACCACACTTCTGGTAACATGGAGGTGTGGCCTAATATGCTAATGAGTTCCTGCTGTTGGGTGTGGCCTATTATGCTAATGAGTTCCTGCTGGGCTTTTTCTACAAAAAAAGCCCTGGCTACCGGACATATGTGGAAGAGGGAGGTCTCATGGCTGTAGTTGTCCAAGAGGCAGAACAGCCAGAGCTGGGTGGATGGCACCTGCAGAGCTGATCCTTTCCAAGATTAACATTTCTTGTTTACCATGTAGGAAGTCTAGACTCTCTTATTCTTATTTTCATTGCTATTTTCAGTGGAATTTCATTCATGTCATGTCTACCTTCACTGTCCCAGTCATTTAAGCCTCTTTTCCTGTAACATATTGTTATGGGCTTCTCCTTTCTGTGCGCAGTAAAACATTCAATGGTTTGGTTTCTTTTGCATAAGAAACCACTGGAGGTTTGTTGCCTTTTGGAGCACTTTGAAAGTGTTCACAAGTATAAAGATAGAAAAGAATAAGTAAAGGTTACACTTTGACTACCATAATACCAAGTCCTTTGCCAAAGGCTGCTTGAGTAAATTTAGCAGTCATGGGGTAAGAGGCTGGGCCTTTATTTATTTAGGAAATACAAGTGTGGTGCCACGAGATTCACAAGGGGGAATCCCATCTCCCACTTCCACTCTCTTTGCTGAGCCCAGTGTGGAGCCTTGGGCTGCCCGGCAGCTTTCTGCAGCTTGCCCAGAGCAGCTCCAGTAGAGCCATAACAGCCTCCCCAGTTCTTTGTGGCTCACTGGGGAGCTGGGCAGGAGACTGTGCTGGTTTGGCCAGAGCTGCTCCAGGAGAGATGCAGAGCGTGACAGGGGGCAGTCTCTGCTGGCTTGCCCAGAGCAGCTCCAAATGAGCCACAAGAGACTTCCCCTCAGGCACTTTTGCGGGGGCGGGGGCCCCAGTGTGACCCAGGGGCTTGGCCATTGCTGGCAGCATACCCTGCCAGGCTCCTGAGTTGCACAGCTGCTGCTGGGTCCAGCAGGGCTTCCAGAGTGCACTGTCACCTCTGGTCCCATTGCAGTTCCCGGGCTGTGAAGCTGCTGCCACTGAGCCCAGAGCAGAGTTCCAGGCTTTGCTTCTGCCACTGCTGGACCCAGTGGGGCTCCCAGCCTCTTTCAATTGCTGAAGGTGTGCATTCTCTGCACTTTGCGGGGGGGGGGGATTTACCTCAGGCACTTTTGCGGGGGCCCCAGTGTGACCCAGGGGCTTGGCCATTGCTGGCAGCATACCCTGCCGGGCTCCTGAGTTGCACAGCTGCTGCTGGGCCCAGCAGGGCTTCCAGAGTACACTGTCACCTCTGGTCCCAGTGCAGCTCCCGGGCTGTGAAGCTGCTGCGACTGAGCCCAGAGCAGAGTTCCAGGCTTTGCTTCTGCCACTGCTGGACCCAGTGGGGCTCCCAGCCTCTTTCAATTGCTGAAGGTGTGCATTCTCTGCACTTTGCGGGGGGGGGGGATTTAAACCTCCCCATGTATTTTTTAAACATTTCAGATTTTTCTGCACTCCTGGAGAGCTCCACCCCAAGTGTTCAGACAGATATGCTTAGCCTCTCTGGGGCCCCTATTTGCCAATTAGATATCCACAGATCATGGGTTGCTAATAGTATATAAACAAGTGGGCGCCCACAAGAACTTCTGGGAGGCATCTCACTTCCCCATCTCCCACTATTTCCTCTCCCCTTTATCTGAAAGCCCCCATAGTCTTTCCCCCTTTCCTGCTTCCTTCTCTCCTTCTGGGTGGGGGCTGGAGATCTCCTGGAATCACAACAGATCGCTCAACTACAGAGATCAGTTCTCATTAGGATTGCCAGATCAAGGTTGGGAAATCCTTGGAGATTTGGAGGTGAAGCCTTGGGAGGGCGAGGTTTGGGGAGGGAAGCAATCTCAGGAAGATATAATGCCATAAAGTATACCCTCCTGTCTCTGGGGAAACTGATCTCTGTGATCTAGAAGGCAGTTTATTTATTTATTTAATTTCATTTATACCCCGCCCTCCCCGCTTGCGGGCTCAGGGCGGCTTACAGTATACGGTGCAATACAACACCATAATTCCACCCAGTTGTACTTCTGGGTGATCTCCAGCTACCATGTGGAGGCTTGCAACTAGTGTTCCCTCTAAGCTGAGTTAGTGTGAGCTAGCTCACAGGGCTTTAACCTCTGGTTCACACATTTTTGTCTCAGCTCTGGAAGGATGGCTCCAGAGCAAACTAATTTATGCAGTAGCCAAATTGCTCACTCACAGCTTTAATCCCAGTAGCTCACAAAGTAGAATTTTTGCTCACAAAACTCCACAGCTTAGAGGGAGCATTGCTTGCAACCCTAGTTCCTCAGAAGGAAATGGCTGCTATGGACGGTGGAGTCTATAGCATTATACCCCTCTGAGGTTCTTCCCCTCCTCAACCCCCTCCCAAGTTTCTAGGAATTTCCTAATCCCCATATCCTCTCCCTGCCTCATTCTATATTTCTCAGCCATTCACCAACCTACCTTTTACCTGCCTCCCATCTTCAGCTATATTTATACTTTATCTACTTAATTTATACCCCACCTTTTTCCACAGTGGGGACCAAAGTGCTTACATTATTGTCTTCTCCTCCTTTATATCCACACAACAACCCTGTGAGGTTAGACTGAAAGTATGTGACTGGTCCAAAATCACCCAGTCAGTTTCAACAGCAAAATGGGGATCTGAACCTGGGTCTTGCAGACCCTAATTTGAAGCTCTAACTGCTACACCGCACTGGTTTTCATAGGGTGACTGCTGTTGAACAGTAGCAAACATCCATGCCTGCTTGAGTCATGCAAGTCAGGTAGCATCAAGTCACCCAGAGGTTGCTTACAGGCCTAGGGTTGCCAACTTCCAAGTGGGACCTACAGATCCCCCAGAATTACAACTGAACTCCAGAAATCTGTCCCCCTGGAGAAAATGGCTGCTTTGGCAGGTGGACTCTGGGGCATTATACCATGCTGAGGCCTCTCCCCTCCCAAAACCCTGCCCTCCTCAGACTTCACCACAAATCTCCACGAATTTCCCAACCTGGAGCTGACAACTCTAGCCAGGCCTGGCCCCAATGAGTTCTCTCTCAAAGGCCAAAATAGGGCTGGAAAGGGCTTTCTCCCCTCCCCCTGCCTTTTACTAACAGAGCCAAGCTTGGAATGCCATGGTTGCCTAGCAACAGCCAGGAGGGACTCTGTTGCTTAAAGCTACAGGCTCTTCTATTAGCTTGTTTAGATTTTTAAAGTTGCCCAGTGTATTTTTTTCCCCCGATTTCACATTTTTCTGTAAACTTAGGGGTTTTTTCAGGTGTGTAGAAAAATATTTATTTATTTAATTTATATCCCGCCCTCCCTGCCAGGCAGGCTCAAACCAGCCATTTTGTCCTGGGTAACAATTGTTGCCAATCTCCAGGTGAGGGCTACAGATTACTCACAATTACAACTGCTCTTCAGGTAGCAGAGATCAGTTCCTCTGGAGAAAACAGTGGACTCTGTCATTATACCCTGCTAAGGTCACCACAGCAAATTGACACTGTTTGCCCAAAGCCAGAGCACTGCCCCAGAGCCTCTTTCTAGATCCCGTTGTATTGCTTTCACAACGGGCTTTACTGCTAGTATATATATAAATATATTAAAACAGTGAGATACATTAAAACAGTAATAAAGTTAAAACCACAACATGTCCAAATACGTGCTAGCAAACATAGTACAATGATGGTGGCATTGTCTCAGCATCTAGATATGTCTTGCCTGTTCACAGCTCCAGTCACCAGATTTAAGTATCCAAAGACTTCTCTATTAGAATTTAAGATATACTATACCCTCTGCTAGAGATAATACTTATTAATAATATTTATTATTAATATGTATTGATATTTTATTATTCATATTATTTTGTTTATAAATATTAACAATGTTTAAATAAACAGTCTTATTTCCAAAAAAATATTACCTCCCACAATTCTTAAACAAATCTAAATAACAATCCAAAGGCAAATATCCAAACAACAGCTTAAAACAATGCAAAATAAGAAGCTAAAATTGGTAGCTACAATACATAAGATAACTGTCATGGATTAGTAACTCATTAGAAAACAGAAAGGAGCAAACAGACTACTTTCACAAGTGAGCTGTGGCATCTCCTAAGGGCCTGTACTGAGGCTAGTGATATTTAGCTTATTTATAAATGATTTTGAGTTAGGAGTGAGCTGTGATATAGCAAATGTTGTGGATGGCCTCAAATAATTCAAGAAAGTGAAAACCCAAGAGACCTATGAAGAGTTCCAAAATGATTTTTCAGTGCTGGATGACTGGGCAATAGAATCACAAATGTGCTTTAGTGTAAAGTGGGACAAAAATTCCCAATTCACTTATAGATTGATGGAATCTGAATTGGTGCTGACTAATCAGGGAAAAGGCCATGAAGGGTAGCTCAGTGGAAACTGACTGTGTGGCAGAAGTGAAAAAAGCAAATCCTTGTTAAGAATTACCCAGAAAGGGTTTGAAAATAGAACAGCCAGCATCATAATGAGTTTATATAAATCTATGGTACAGCTGCATATAGAAAGCAGTTCAACCCATCTCAAAAGAATTTCATAGATTTGGGGAAAGTGCCGAAAAGAACAAGAAAAATGAGCAAGGACACCCCATCCACTGAAGTAAAGGCTCATTTGGGATTCTTTATTACAAAAAGAAAAGGTCTTAAAAAGACATGACAAAAGGTTTACAAATATTGTGGAGAAAGTAGGTAGAGAGAATGTCATTCTCAGCTGGTGAAGTTGACAGACAAGAAATGTAGGACAATTGGACCAAAAAAACTGTAATTTATGGCCATATCAACCTGTCATATTTTTTGCTGCCCTTCCTTCAAGCAGCTCAGGGTGGTGTAGATATTTATCCTTGTGTGATAACCCTGGGAATTAGGTTAGGCTGAGAGGATGACTGGCCCAAGATCAACAAGAAAGCTTGATGGTTGAGTGTGGATTTTGAACCTTGGTCTTTCTGGTACTAATCCGATACTCTAAACAAAATACTCTCTATGATGTAACTATGCCCTTCATTGTAGATGGCTTTAAAGTGGGATAGTAGCATTTTAAGGAGGATAGATCTATCAGTGACTGTTTGATAGGAAGGCTAAAGGGAAACTCCAGCTTCAGAGGCAATAATGTATTTATTTATTTTTACTTCTATCCCACCCTCCCCGCCGCTGCAGGCTCAGGGTGGCTCACATCATTATTACAGGTAAAACAATCTCTTAAATAAAATTACAATAAATTACAATGAATACCAGTTGTTGGAAGGAAATAGTGGGGAAGAATGATTTTATTCATGTCCTACTTGTGAGCATTCCAGCAGTTCATCTGGCTGGCTGCTAATGAAAAGTGGATGCTAGACTAAGTGGACCTTTGGTCTAAGGAAATAGTGGGGAAGAATGATTTTATCCATGTCCTACTTGTGGGCATTCCAGGAGTTCATCTGGCTGGCTGCTAATGAAATGCGGACGCTAGACTAAGTGGACCTTTGGTGTGATGCAGAAGGTGTTACCAGGGACCCTCCTCCCCAAAGATTGCTGTCTGTTCTGACTCCATCTTGGCTAAATTCATTTTGGCAGTGATTTTAGGAGCTAGCAGTACCATGTTTTGCAGAAGGTAAGGTCAAGGATCTCCTCAGACTAGTGGCCAAAATGGAAGACTAATTCACTGATGGGACACCTACATGTCTACCCATTGCCATAGGGGCTTGCACTAGTTCTATCAATGTAATTTCACCAGCAAGGACTAGTTTTCCTAAGTACAAAATCTAATTACTATCAAGCAGCCAGTGGGCTCGATTACTTTACTGACCTTGTCACCCAACCTTGTCTCCTCACAACCTGCCATAGGCATGGGTGAAGTCTCTAGTCTACCAGCCCTTTTATCCACTCTACCTAGATGCAATCACCTTTTTAAAAAACATTTCTGGGAAGCACCCCCCCTTAACTCATTTAAGGTCAGTAAACCTACAGATTCTTATCCTGGACTCCCCCTGAATTCCTGAACATTGCCATTACTTCTTTAATAGTCTTTTGTGCTGGCTCCGATAACTATTGCTGGATCATCTAAACAGACAACGGCTACGATCATACACACAATTAGACTTGACATAGGCACAAATGCTGGGTGGATTTAAAGGGAGCAATCAGACAGCAGAAGAAGAAGAAGAGAAGAGATTGGATTTATACCCCGCCCTTCACTACCCAAAGGTGTCTCAGAGCGCCTTACAAACTCCTTTCCCTTCCCCTCCCCACAACAGACACCCTGTGAGGTAGGTGGGGCTGAGAGAACTCTTGACA
Organism: Gekko japonicus; assembly: GCF_001447785.1. NCBI lineage: Eukaryota > Metazoa > Chordata > Lepidosauria > Squamata > Gekkonidae > Gekko > Gekko japonicus. The sequence goes on from NW_015171515.1 coordinate 642,243, forward strand.
GAAACTGCTCTTTTTCAAGAACAGCTGTGCCAGAGTTATGGCTTGCCCAAGGTCATCCAGCCAGGTGCAAGTGGAGGAGTGAGGAATCAAACCCAGTTCTCCCAGTTTAGAGTCCGTGCACTTAACCACTATACCAAACTGGCTCCAGCAACATCTGGGAAGTGTCCTGCAGCCACCGCAGAAGTGGAGTTAAAAGACACCAGGGAAAATCTGGTAGTAAATGGGTTGCGATGGGCCACGAACAGACTTTCCCCATCTGATTGCTCCAGCACGCTCTCATGCCTTCAGGATGGTCTGATCAGGCCATCCCGACTCCATGCCATTGTTTTTTTTTCCCCTTCTCAGTATGCACATCATTGCAAACTCCATAAGGAGCCCTCAGTGTGGAGGTGCAATTCATCGATTCCTCATTTAAGTGCACGGGAAACAAACAGCAAAAATAAATAAATGACTCACCCACACTTGCTTCTGATCACACACTGATGGGCTGTGCCCACAGCTTCAAAGGGAGGTGTGATCTAACAAATGCAGGTCAAATTCCTCCAGAGGAAATAGCCTCACTTCCCCCCCCCCGACTTTATCTGGCGCTTGTGACTGCAATTAACATACTCTAGCCAGCTCAGCAGACTGAAAATAGGTAAACTGTAGAGATGGGCATGAACTGAGGAAATGGTGGTTTGTTTGGGTCCGTGGTTCATTTGATTAAATGGGCCATGAACTTACACTAACTTTTCTTTTCCCAAACCGATTTGTGGTTCATTAAGTTAGTGAGTTCAGGAGGTGGTAGAACAGCCCCACCCAGAAGTGAGCCCCAAAGGCATTTAAATGCCATCGGAGCCCACCACTGGCCCATGGGCCCACCTGGGTCAGGCCACCTAAGTGAGCTCTGAGAGTGAGCTCTGAAGGCCTTTATAGGCCTTTGGACCTCACTCTGGGAGCACAGTCAAGTTGGGCAGTCCAACTCAACTGAGCTCCCAGAGTCAGCTCTGAAGGCTTTTATAGGTCTTATATGTCTTTACATGGGCAGGCCCTTATGAGGGCAGGCCCACTTCCAGGTGGGGCCTACCTATATAAGGACCTGCCTGTATAAGGGCATATAAGGTTTATAAAAGCCTTCGGAGCTCACTCTCAGAGCTCAGTCAGGCCGGTACAATCCAGAGGTGGGCTCCAAAGGCACTTAAATGTCTTCAGAGCTCACTTGGGTGGGGCTGTGGGCTGGTGGTGAACTCTGACGGTATTTAAATGCCTTCAGGGCTCACTTCTGGGTGGCCCACCAGACCCGGAACTAAATTCTGAAGGCATTTAAGTGCCTTCAGAGCCCAAGAACATGTCTCCTATGAAAGTTGTGGACCTCCATGAAAAACATGGAGGTTCATGGGCAGATTGTGGGAGATATATTCTCCTGAAACCCTGGTTCGCAATCCACAAACCGGCCTGGTTTGTGCTGTACCGGGGCTCGTTTGGGGGTTCATACACATACCTAGTAAACTCCTTCTCTGTTCATTCATTTTCTCTTAAAACCTTTCCCCTTTTTTAAATCCCTCCTTTGTACCGGGGCTCGTTTGGGGGTTCATACGCATACCTAGTTAACTCCTTCTCTGTTCATTCTTTTTCTCTTAAAACCTTTTCCCCTTTTTAAATCCCTCCCTCTCCTCTTCATGGCCAATCTCTGGCACATAATTCCCACTCAGCTTGGCACTCTCTCTCTCTCAACTCTTCATATGCATGTCCTTCTGAAATGAACAGTTTCACTGTTATTATACTCGAGTACTTTTATCAATTCCTGTACCCCTACATTTCCCTCAATATATTCTAAACCTTGTTTTGGACAAGATCTGGCTGTTTTGGCATTAGTGGTAGCCTACTAGAGGCACTTTGAACATGCTGTCCAGGTAAAGATCCCTAAATCACATGTTCTGCTCCCACAATTTGTGAGTGTGTCAGTTTCCCAAGCTAGCCTGACCGTGGAATCAGGAAGACATTCCCCCTGACACTCAGCTTCATTTCCTCAAATTGGTTGTGGTTCTGGGTGACTGACCCAAATCCAAGTTAGAGAGTCTACGCGTGTCTAGGACAACGAGCCAAAGAGAGCTCATTCATCTAAAGTTCTTATTTTGTGATATTTGGGTATTCATTAGAAGACGTTGAAGATGGAAGAGCAGGCCGATTTCCATACTATAAACCCTTTAAGGAAGCACCAGATTCCTCAGTATGCTTCTGGAATCTGCCCAATGCCATGCAAACCTGTTAAAAACCATCCAGTATGGCTGCATTCCAAAAGATATCACAAGAGCCCTGCTGGATAAGATTTTGCAACTACAGTGCAGTATTCTTTTCCAACAATGTCTAGCCAGATGTTTTCAGGAAGTTGACAAACACCTATTCCTACTCTCAGCTACTTCTCCAGACATGAATATTTGCAGAACACTGATCTCAGCTCCATCCTGGCAGGTGTTCTAACCATTTAAGAAACATCTTTGGACATTAGTGCCCAGAGATGAAAAGGCAAGTGATCACCATCAAGCAAGCACATACAAATGATAGCCACTTGAAGTCATTATAGTATCCTTCATTCATCATTTTTGTTGCTGTTCTGTACCAGTTGTAGGTAGAATTGCACATATTATTCAAGATTTATATGGCCATAGATTTATACAATGCCATTCTTCTTTGGGGGGGTATTAATTATGTCCCTATTTTAAAGTCTTGGTATTAACACTGCTACATTCCCTAATGATCTGCTTGTCTCATAAAATGGCTGTAGTACTGAGCTTGACAGTTTCTGCCCATTGATCTCTGCAACTTTTCATAGTCTGTGTTGAAAGCTACAAAACTGCATTTTGCTGAAAGCTCATGCTTGTCTCATGTGCATGAAGTAAAAGTACAAGTCATCACCATGGCTTATTTTTCATTTTTGAAGGGAAAAAATACCAAAAAATTAAATAAGACTGAAATATAAGCAACCAGAGAATATACACTCCAATTTGAAAACATTGCTAAAGTATGCTGTATAATAAAAGTGTTATTTCTTTAGCAGAAAAATTTAATAGGAAGAACTACAAAAAGCAGTGGCCTATTAACATGGACAGAGGCAATATTACTGGTAACATCCTGAGAAAAATCTATTTGATGTCCCCCCCATCCCAGGAAACTGGGGGGGGGATGCCTTAAGAAATATATCTGGCTATATCTTATAATAGAGGCATTTCTATTTCTCAATATGCAAGCTATTTACGTTAAAAACATAGGTCAAAATCTGCCTTTTTTACATTGTGACTTAGTAGTGAAAAAGCCATGCCCAACAATTTAGAAATGCTAAATTCAGAAATGCATCTACTCAAATATTTGTAAAATTAACACAATAAAGATATTACTCATATAAAAGAATTACTTCTAGTTAGGATTTGCATCTGAATTTTCCCTGAGGCATCAACAGCTCTTTAACACAAAGAAAATATACTGGAGCAGAAGAGGTATGAGTTATATGAACACCCACCATGAACGACTAAGAGAAAATTATTTCTTAATCCAAGAATAATTGGTGATAGAATGTAATGTGGATTTCTTGGCTATCAAAAAAAAAATCGGGGGGGGGGGAGGGAAAAAAATTAAGTTTTATGCCGGG
>NW_015171515.1:645884-653505 GCF_001447785.1 Gekko japonicus
GGGAATGAAGAAATATACAGTTTTATGCCGGAAATTACATCATAATAAAAATAGAAGTGATTCTGGAGTTCTGGCCCCACTGGTAGACCTCCTGATGGTGCTGGGGCTTTGGCCACTCATGACACAGATTGTTGGACTGGCTGGGCCATTTGCCTAATCCAGCATGGCTTCTCTTCTGCTCTTATGATTAAAACAAATCTGTCTTCAATTATCTTTTGTATTTTTATCTTCGGTTTTTTTCCTTTAGATTTGAGAGGCATTCAGGATAGGGACTAAGTCCATGTATACAGATATTTTAATGTGAAGTCACTTGGGGGGGGGAATAGAAAGATTCCATGTGCTTTTTGAGGAAGCTCAACTATTCAATAAGACTTTTAACATGAACTATCCTGAGCTTTTGAATCAGCTCTTCAGTCCCACAGTTGGTCTGAAAAATGCTATTGTCAATCAGTTTCTTTGCTAGTATTCAGATTCACAAACTTCTAAAAGATATAATAGGTTTTTGAAACATATATAATCATTTACAAGCACTTAAGGGTCAAACTAATAAGATAGTAGGATCCATGTTTTTAAAAGGTCTGCCCTAAGCACACAGAAAGCTGGGAGAGGAGCTGAGTTATTGAACAAAAGAGGCGCAGGGGTGTGCTAAAAGCCGTCTCTCTAGCCAAAGCTTACTTCTCTACATCTATTCCTCCCTCCCTCCAGAGATCCAATACCACAAGTATTGGTATCAGCTGAAAGAGAAAAAAAACTTTTGGGGAAGTAAATGGCAGGCACAAGGAAGGCACATTCTTCAAGCAAGCATATATTTTTTTCTTTAAGTTCTCCCCTCCCCCATCTGCCACTTTCTACTTCAGGGGTCCCCAACCTTTTTGCGCCTATGGTTACCTTTAAAATTCTGACACAAGGTGTTTGGCACAACCACAAAATGGCTGTCACAAAAAGCAGAACTAACAACGAAATGTCAGGGAGTGAAGTCATGCATAACTGTAATAGTAACTCTTCAACATTTTAGGCAGAAGCTCTGTTAAACAGGATGCTTTTTAAAAGAACATATGGTTTAAAAATATTTTCTTGCAGCCACAAAACTCACCTTCAGTGACACAGTGAAGATCCTTGTGGTGTGATGGCCACTGCTGCTAATGCAACTTTAAAAAAATCTGCACAGCCAATCAGATGTCCAATGTCCACTCAGAAGCCCTGATGGGCAAAAGGTCTACCAGGCTCCACCCACTTTCTCAAAATGGTTGGCAGGTGTTAGGAAAGATGTCAGCAAGCAGTATGGCACCCACAGATACCATTCATAAATATATTTGCCCCCAAATAGTACATTTCACTAAAATGTACCTCCGAGTAAGTATCTTTCAGATTGAATTTTTAATCGAATTATATCATCAAAAGCCGTGACTTGCCATTTTACCGGACTACCTTGTTACTTCAAATTCATCCTCACTTTCTTTCTTCCTCTCCTAAATTGGAATATACTGAGACTGACGAAGCAGTTGTTTGGGCTGATCTTGGCAATGCCTGGATTAAGCCCTTCTGACTGGCTCAAGGTGAGCACAGGGACTGAGACACATTCTCCTAAACAGTTTTGTCCATTCAGTCAGAGCTCTTGAGTTCCATCCAACAGAATGGATGGAAATTTCATTATGTCATGGATCTCTGCCAGCTAAAGGAAGCACAGGGTAGTTAAGACCATTTTCTGGAACGGCATTTGCCATTGTGTGCTGCTGCCTGTGTTGCTTAATTTATTTTCTAGTGGGAGAAATCAACAATGGCTAAGTGTGCAGTTTCCCTCATCACTGAAGTGTATGGGACAGGTTCATGGAGCTTTGTGTGTGTGCTATTTTTTTTACTGTCACACACTTAATTGCTTTGAATATTGAACAGCTATCAATCCCATTTTGAAACTCCCTGATCTCTTTTCTTCCAGTCCTTACTTTTCCTCTTCAAGAGCTTCTTTCTCTTAAAGTGACAGACATATGTTCTTCTATACTTCTGTCTCTTGGAATATGCAAAGTCTATCGTGTATAGATATAGAAGATGACAAGAACATCCTGCAGGGGGCAGCAGAGGGGACAACTAGTTAGCACAGTGAGATAAGGGACTTCCTATTTTCAAAGGGGCCATGGTGGCTCAAGTGGTTAAGACACTGAGCTGCAGACTGGAAGGTCAGTAGTTTGGCAGTTTGAGACCCTAGTGCCACCTGACGGAGTGAACTCCCGTCTCTGGCCCCAGCTCCTGCCAACCTAGCAGTTTGAAAGCAAGAAATTGCAAGTAGATAAATAGGTACCGCTTCGGTGGGAAGGTAACAGCATTCCGTGTGCCTCGCCGTCTAGTCATGCTGGCCACACGATCACGGAAATGTCTTTGGACAACGTTGGCTCTTCAGCTTGGAAACAGAGATGAGCACTGCCCCCTAGAGTCTGATTCAACTGGCGTTTGAGCAAGGGAAACCTTTACCTTTACCAGTGGTCATTTTGTAGAAAAAGAGGTGCAAGAGCTCATTAGCATAACTCATTAGCATAACTTATTTGCATATGCCACACCCCTTGACATCACCGGGAGTGTGTCAGAAGGCAACACCCACCGCTCAGTCTCCACCCCAAAAATCTCCAGGTATTTCCCAACTCAGATTCAAACTTGGGTCTCCCAAATCCTTGTGTGGAACACTAACCACTACACAACGCTTCATGGGGCAGCAGCAGTTGAGCAATAGCAAGCAGCTGGGCCTGCATGAGTTATGCACACCCCCAGTGACAGCTGTTCCACACCCAGAAGATGGGTTTTGGCTTGCAGTGAATTGAGTATGTGTCCTTTGACAAGCTAGGGGCATTGGCCTCAACCCTGCAACTGGAATGGGGAACAGGACAATATTAAGCTACTTTACAAGACTATTTTGAGAATTACTGACAACATGTATTGTCAGATATCATACAAAGCAAGATCTGGCTTCCTTTTAATGTGACCATCATCCCCCTTAACCTGGAATCAACTAAACTAGTTCTATATTCACATATCAAGACCGGGAAAGGCGATAGAACAAAACATTATTCCCTAACCAGAGAAAGCCAAGTTATCATTTATTTCTTTACCTAGGGATGTGCATTCGGTTCATTCGAACCAAATGCACCCCTGAAAAGGGGCCATTCAGCCCCCTTTCGGGCAACCGTGGGCCGAGTCAGATTCTCTGGTCTGATTCGGCCCACCACCGAAAGCCGCTGCCAAAATTCGGCAGTAGCCAAAAAAACAGCCAAGGAGGGAAGGCACTTTAAACTGCAGTGCCTTCCCTTCCATGGCTTGTGGGGCGTCCGAGTAAGCCAGCCCTCAGATGGAAGGGAAGGAGGCTTAAACCTCTGCGTTGCCCATCGATCCAGGCGGAGTGGCCGCACAACACCCACAGAGAAGGGCAAGGCACTGGGGAGGCACGGTCATGGCAAGTCTTGCAAAGGGAATGGGCAGAATGGCAGGGTGCCCAAGGCCTGTCCCAGGCATCCAGTGTATCCTGTGCTAAACCCTCCCCCGAGGACTGGAGCGCAGTTCACCCCCCGACGGTCAAGGCCTGCCACAGGCTCAGTGGCCGGGGCGGCAGCTGTCTGTCAGTTGCCCCCCCCGCGCAGTCTCTCTGGTGTCCAAGGAGAGCATCGTTTTATTTATTATTTATGTACAAGACATATATCATGCTTTTCTGCCCTGATCAGGGCCACCACGGCAGCTAATGACTTTAAAAACTTTAAAGGCAAAACTAAAACATGCATACACAACCATACAAACAACAATTGAAACACAGGAAAGAGGGATCACTGAGGGAATGCCAGACAAAGCAAAACAGTCTTCATCCATTGGCAGAAGATGGCAACCAAAGGGGACAGATAAGTCTTCCTGGGTATGTTCCTGAGTTATGATGTCACAACCAAGAAGGCCCTCTCCTGCGTTGCTGTCTAAGGGAATAGACAGTCCTTTTAGAGGTCCTTTTTGAGGTAGGGGTGGCGACCAAGATGGTGGCAGTGCCAGGGCAGGCTGCAGCCAAGGTGGAGCTCAGGGGCACCGGGTAAGTGCCACAGAGGAGGTACTGGTGTCACGGCGCCTGGGGCTGCCCCGCTCATGGCTGTCTCCATCGGGAGGGCTGCCACTGGGCATGGAGCACTGGTTCCCATGGCTGGAGGAGTGGGATGTGAGCGGGATGGGGCTGGCGGTACTGGGTGCAGAGCTGCTCCCGCTCAGCCACCTTCAGATGCTGCTGGCCAAGAACAACCGGTTGGCTGTGGGGGGCTCGCTGCCTAAGGGCCTGGCCACCTCCCCACTCGGCCATTCGATGCGCCTCCTCAGCCTCAGCAGCAACTGCTTCGCCCACCTGCCTAACCCCCTCCTTGCCCTGCAGGGCCTTAGCTTGGGCAGCAACCACCTCCACAAGCTCACCTCTTTTTCTACTAGATAAAACCTAGAGCTACACTGGATGGGCCGCGGGTTACCTGGGAGGGGGGAGGGGAGGGACGGGCCTGTTTACTGCCAGAGTGTTGCTCCGGCCCAAAATGAGGCCTGACCTTTAGTATTTTCAAATAATCTCCTTCCTGTCTCCTGATTGGCTCATTTGGGGTTTTCCTGCCACTGCTGAGAACTTTTCCTTGCTGACTCCTCCTAGCTAGACTTTTCTTTCTCTCTCCTCTTTCTTACAAAGTTTGTTATCTTCTTAATAAACCAACTTTTTTCTTTAAACAGATTGTGCCCCACTTTACTGCATATCTAAACTCTGCCAACACTATTGTTAGCTAAATACATTACTGTTCTATATAACATATACTTAACAGCCATATTGGTTTGCTGTTTCAAAGAAACTACAATTAGTACACACATGCACACACATTACAACACTAAATAGAATTACACTGTGTAAGCCTATTAACTTAAATGGGTTTAGAAGGGCAGGGTATAAATCCAACTCTTTTTCTAAACAATTTTGTCCGTTCTTTTTCTAGAAGGGTTCAACACTGTTTAGAATTTTATTTGTTTACTTTTTTATTCATCTGTATGACATCGCAACTGTTTGTTTTGAAGGACAATATTCTGGTAACTTGATGCCACTGATTCTGTCAAAAACATAGTTGTTGCTAGGGCTGCCCAGGTTGGGAAATTCCTGGAGATTTGGGGAGGGTGGAGGCTGGGGAGGGTGGGGTTTGAGGAGGGAAGGGATCTCAACAGGGTATAAGGCCACAGAGTCTACCCTCCAAAGCAGCCATTTTCTCCAAAGGAACTGATCTCTATAGCCTGGAGATTGGTTGTAAGTGCATGAGACCTGCAGTCTACACCTGGAGACTGGCAACTCCTGCTGTTGTGGCATGGTACTGGATGGTGTCCTTGGACAATGTATATTTACCAGAGGCTCTTTGCACCTGGAGTACTGCTTCTTTAAGCATTTATCCATAATGAGTAGAGGAAGAGAGAAAGAAATGGGCTGATTTACTGCTGACCAACTAGCAAATAAGCTTAGAGGAAGAAGAAGAAGAAGAAGAGAAGAGATTGGATTTATACCCCGACCTTCACTTGGAGTCTCAGAGTGGCTTACAAACTCCTTTCCCTTCCCCTCCCCACAACAGACACCCTGTGAGGTAGGTGGGGCTGAGAGAACTCTGACACAAACTGCTCTTTTTCAAGGACAGCTGTGCCAGAGCTTGTGACTGACCCAAGGTCACATCAGCAGGTGCAAGTGGAGGAGTGTGGAATCAAACCCGGTTCTCCCAGATTAGAGTCCGCACACTTAACCACTGCACCAAACTGGGTGATAGGGTGGTGTGGTAATGGTAGATAGTGTGTATGCAGCAGCTTTAGACTTACTTTTTGGAAAGTCCCATGTGACATCTGGCTCAATTTATTTTTCAGATTTTATTTTGAGTTCTAACAAAGGAAGCTTGCAAGAAGTGAGTGTAAATTGATGTGAGCTAAGGGGTGTTCCCCAGTCAAAATGTGCCTTACGACCGGGGTTTTTTTTGCACACTAGGCAAGGCTACCTTCTCCCCCCCCCCCCCCTGGCCCCACCAAATTTCAAACATAAATGCATTTTAGGAAGAATGAAAAACACGAAATCTGAAATTGCTAATTTCTCTTTCAGGGCTATTTTTGGGCAAGAACGCACAGGAACGGAGTTCCGGCTGGCTCCCAAGTTGGCCACACCCAGCAGGAACTCATTAGCAAAATCACAAAGCATTTTGAAAAATCCTGTTAATTGTGATGTTGAAATTTAAGTCTCTTTAATGTTTCCATTTCAGGCACATCAAAATCTCATTTTGCGTGCCTTTTCTTTAGCAAATTTTGTCACCAATTCCTTCAGGTCAAGCGCTGATGGTTCCACATGTTCAATTGGAATAGTTGCCAAACCAAGTAGTCTTTTTTGCAGCATTGTCGAGCGTATGTGTGTTTCTATAAGTTTGAGTTTTGAGAAGCCACATTCACCACTTGACACTGACACTGGAAGTGGGAGAAGGATCCTTAGAGCAACAGAAACTTAGAAAGCACCTTAAAGCCAAATCAAAGGTTATCCCTCTAAACAAATCTTCCCTTTGATCTGTCAGAGGGAAGACTGTATAAACTGTCCTTCCCAAAGAAGTCCTGACAATAACAAAGGTTGGGAGGAACACCAAAACCTTAGTAATGGACAGTGTAGCTATTCTTTTTGTTGTTGGTGGTGGTGGTCAAATCAATAATTGTTGATTACACACATTCACTAAGCATTAAAATAGACAAATTGGGGAACCTTAGATTACAGGCCCGTAGCTAATGCGGGGCCCAGAGGGCCCGGCCTCCTAGCGTTTTTTACGGGCCCCCTCCCTCCTGGGCTCCCTCCCCACTCACAACAGAATAATTCTTGTTTTCATCTATGAGCCTCATATAATCACTGCTGCTGTTTAACAACAAATATTTCTTGGCATATGATAGAAGATAATTCAAGGGTAGAGTAGCATATAGGAAGTGCAGTAACTACTGACTTTGGAATAGTCATTGTGGATTTATTAGGTGAATTCTGGGATCTAAAGGCTGCAGTTCTCAAGTAACATACAATTTCACAAATTTTCTACAAATGCAGCACAATGAGGTGGTAAAATTGATTCTACCACTTCAGACTGTAGCTGGAAGACACTGCTTTTAATATTGAAAATTCTGATACTCTGCCACCTGTTGTCTCATGTAGTGTGGTTAGACCTGGTATGTGGTGTCAGCAAGCCAGGCTCTTCTGGTTTGCATCCTGGTGAACATGTGTCCTAAGTATCTTAGAACTGCTAACTCAAAAAAGGGGAGGAAGACAAGGAAAGAGAAGATCTGTCCTCTTCTTGCCTTCCATTTCCAATCCTAAATTTAAGAGGTATTTTAAACATTTATATGCCATCTCTTCAGGTAGATCACAAAATAATAAAACAAGATAAAATAATAAAAACTAGCCATTAAACCCCCAAAGAATAGAACATCCAGCAATCTAGCAGATCATGGTAATAGTCCTCATACTAAAAGAAGATTTTAAAAATAATTAAAAGTTAAAAGCCTAGGTGTAAAAAATGCTTTGGCCTAGCACCTGTTCATTTAAAGTGTTGATCTTAAAGAGCACCCCCTAGGAGCCATTGTGACAGTA
>NW_015171515.1:653627-653803 GCF_001447785.1 Gekko japonicus
GCCTTTATTTCTGAAGGTGAAAGCTAGCTGGAAGCAGAATTAGCAAGGGAGTGGTTTACAAATGTCTTGCACTAAGGGCAACTAATTTATATCCAGTGATCCCAATCATGGGCTGTTTGTTATCACTGGAAGATTCAACAATGAAGCTGAAATTGGTTCCTTGATCCCCATTCTTT
>NW_015171515.1:653949-654076 GCF_001447785.1 Gekko japonicus
ACATGAATACAAGAGTCTGTCCCTTCTGTACTGAAGGGTTAGGGTGCAGCTTCCTTTCTCAGACTGATATTCTATCATCTTCCCCATGTATACTGTAATTTCCCCTGGACAGAGATTTGTCCTTTTT
>NW_015171515.1:654357-654484 GCF_001447785.1 Gekko japonicus
CCTTATTTAGTACATAACTGCGTGAATGGTCTGAATAAAGATTCCAAATGTAATACTAGTTTTTAAGCATGGGGGGGAGGGTTAACACTACAAAGGGACAACATCAGTGGTTCTAGGCTCCAGTATC
>NW_015171515.1:654888-672837 GCF_001447785.1 Gekko japonicus
GTGCAGCTGCGGGTCTCTGCCCTCAGTGACCGGCCTGACATGCAGCGACAGGGTGGGAGGAGGGGGTGGTGGGCTGGCTCAGCTGGCACTGGGGGAAGAGCTTGAGAACTGGGGTGCTCGGCTCTGCCCAGCCTGGCTGGCAGGGGAGGGAAGAGGAGACATGCAGCGGCAGGGTGGGAGGTGGGGGTGGTGGGCTGGCTCAGCTGGCACTGGGGGAAGAGCTTGAGAACTGTGGTGCTCGGCTCTGCCCAGCCTGGCTGGCAGGGGAGGAAAAAGGCCGAGGAGGGAGGGAGGGAGGGAGGGAGGGAAGGAAGGAAGAAGAGGCCTGGCCTTGCTTTGCTCACAGTGCCCCTGTGCATGGAATGAAGCCCGGCCGCCTGGCCACCCAGGAAGAAGAGTGCAAGGAAGGAGGAAGCCTCTGGCACTCGGCTCTGCCTGGCCTGGCAGGCAGGGGAGGGAGGAGAGGCCAAGGAGGGAGGGAGGGAAGGAGGCAGAGGCCCGACCTTGCTCAACTTGTGGTACCCTGTGCGCACAATGAAGCCCGGCCGCCCAGCCACCTGGGAAGGAGAGCACGAGGAAGGAGGAAGCCCCTGGCTGGCACTCGACTAGGTGGCCCCCACCAGGCCCACGCACTGCGCCCCCTTACACATGCAGACATCCCACCTCATGTGCTCACTGGACATGGCTGGCCGCCTCTCCCGCCTCCCAGCACCAAATGAGGAAAGGGCGCCAATGGTGTTGCATCAACAGCCTTGGCGGGGCAGCAGGCCAAGGGCTAATGAAGCAGAGCAGGGCTTTTGATGGGGGGGAAGGGGGCGGGCAGCAGCCCAGTGTGGCAGCCTTCTACATTCTCTCCCTTAGGCAACTGCCTTACCTCGCCTCATGAAAGCCCCAGCCCTGCTTACAACATAGCTGATAAATTTTCTCTTGCAGCTGGTAAAGTGTTATTATCTTTTTTGCTCCGTTCTCATTATACGTTTTACTTATAGTGTAGTGCTGCTGTGATAGGTGGGGATGAGACATGGTTGATTGGTTGGCTTTCCAGTTGGCTTCTGACCTCACTTGCAATTTTTGTGGGATTTCTTTTTAAACATTTGAAAAGGAAGTATTTTCTCTGAGGCTACTGAGAGCCCATATTTAGTATTCACTTATCCACAAAATTCAAGAATGTCTAAAGACAATTTTGTCTTTTAGTCATGGGAATAAAAAGCCTTGCTCTTAAATCAAAACCCATGTTACTCTTGACAATGATATTATTTTGGGGTTTTTTCATTATTGTAGTTCCTAAGAATGATTGCCATATAATATACTGGAATAGTTCTTAAATTTCTGATATGCATAACTGAGCCTTTGGTATAGGGGTGTCAAACATAAGGCCCAGGGGCCGGATCAGGCCTGTCCAGGGCTCTTATGCAGCCCGCGAGCAACCGATGCAAGGGAGGAAGTGCTGGGGGGAGTGGGCAGAGCCACTCTATTGTAGCTTCAGCATGGCAGAACAACCTTGTCTACAGCAGTCAAGCATCGTGGGAACATCTGCTTAGTGCTGCACTGCTGGCTCTCCAGTCCGCCTAGGTGGGTTTTCCTCCACCCCCCTCCCAGCCCATGGGGCCTTGCAGTGAGGATACACTAACTTGGAGCTTACCAGCTTCTCTCCTTTACACAGTTTCTGTCTCTGGTACCTGGCATTACGTTTTATGGCACACATGGCCCGGCCTGGCAAAGTGGCATTTATGTCAGATCCGGCCCACATAACAAATGAGTTTGACAACTCTGCTTTAGTATATATACTGTTGAGCATGATCAGATGATGCAGATCATTGTACCAGTTTTCCATAAATTGCATTAATCTGACACTAGTATTTGGCTCCAGTTTATGGTATCATATAATTAGTTGGAGCTTAGAGAATATCTATGTACCATGGAGGTCCAGTGTTGTTGTTCGGTTGCACAGTCAAGTCTGACTCTTTGCGGTCCCATGGACCACATCATGCCAGGCCTTCCTGTCTTCCACTATCCTCTGGAGTTTGCTCAATTTCATGTTCATTGCATCAGTAACACAGTCTAACTATCTCATCCTTTGCCATCCCCTTCTTCTGCTACCTTCAATCTTTCCCAGCATCAGGGTCTTCTCCAGTGAGTGCTCCCTTCTAATTTGGTGGCCAAAGTACTTGAGCTAGGAAGTCTAATACTGATAGTGTATATATTTTGTGGCAAATGGTTTCAGATAATCTACCTTACTTCACCCTTCTTAAGTGGTATACATTGTACAGTAGTGTGTTTGTGTTAGAATATTTACATTTTATTCTGAGTATTCTATTATTTGGTATTATTTGTGTGCTTAATATTATCCATGATTGCTTCCACGTATATTTATTTCCACACATAAACTACAACTGTTGAGTAAGCCGTTTTATTTCATTGTGGTCTGTTCTATCTTCCTTTGGAACTCTGTCACCTTATTATTTGTGTGCTTAATATTATCCATGACTGCTTCCACGTATATTTATTTCCACCCAGAAACTACAACTGTTGAGTAAGTTTTATTTCATTGTGGTCTGTTCTATCTTCCTTTGGAACTCTGTCACCTTGTCATAGATCCTGAAACTGCAGTGTTGTGGTCTTGATCCAGATTTAGATTTTTTTTTCTTTAGCCAGCCCTAAATTATCAACAGTTAGGGGTGAGCAGTGATTGAGAGAACATCTCTTCCATATGCTTGGCTATTCTAAGTATGAAATTGAATTCCAGATGAGATAGTCTGAACCTGCTCATACAGATGTATAAACCCCATGTGATATCAGAAAGTGTCTATTTTAATTTTAATTTTTTTTGCTTAGAATCTGCAACTTTAGGGCAACTCTTGCTTTGGGGTGTCCAGTCTTTCTTGACTTCTACTCCCCTCTCCTATTTTTCCTAATATGGAACAGTATGTGTCTTTACCATGGATTTCATTTTGTGTATTTATTTATTTTTTACTTTCCTCCTAGTACAGTTCAAATCACAGATCATTTCCTGGCCAAAGGGTGAGCTAAAATTCTTTTCAACTATGTAAAAAGTCATAATTTGGGGAATGTTTAGGTTTTACCTGCATAGTTCATTTTCTATTTAATTTGCCGCTTTTCCTGCTTAGAACCATATGACTATATTGCAGTTGTTGGGTAAACCAACTGCAGGTCAGTCTCCCAAACATCCATATATTGCTTCAACTAGAATACTGATAATAATTCCTGCATCCACAAACAATTGCGTATTCATGTAAATAGCTGTTTAGGTTGCTGTCTGCATCTTTGTGAGTATGCTTTAGTTTTCATTTTTATTCCAGAAAAGTAATCCTCTTCCCTGCTCAATGCTTGGCTTATTTGATTTACCCGAGGCTTTGGCTTATTTGTTCCCTTTTGCAACTTTGCTTCAATCTGCATACTTTAGTTAAATGATTCTTTTCCCCACAAACACCGCAGTCTTTTCTGTTTTTCAGGGCATGCAATTTTATAGGGATAGCTGCCACCAGTAAAGAACAAGTGGGACCTTTCTTTGCTAACGAATTCTGCCTTAGCCTTATTCCACATTTTTGAGTTGCTTGTTTATTGCCTTTTTGAGTCTGCAGCTTATTTTATCTTTTCTCCTAGTGGTTGATTGGATTGTCTGGTTCTGGCCTCTTGTATTACAAATGTTTTCTTGGAAAGTTCAAGATTTAATATTTCTGTTGGTGCAATTTCATAACTGCTTCGCCCTTACTTTCTTAATCAGAGTGCATCAATAATCAGGGTTGACAAAAGGTGGGGGTAGGCATCCCATTTACCCACTCCGGGGGCAAAGAATGACCTGCCCCAGTTCCCATTTCCTGTCCCTGAGAGGGGGACAAATGGCCTCCATGTAATGTTGCTGTAGGAATTTCCCCTAGTTTCTGTGGTAAAGATCATAGTGACTAAAGGAAATTCCTAGAGTTTTCCAACTATGCCCACCCCGGGCTCCACTACCATGCCCAAATCTACTGGCATTTGCCAAGGCAGTGTTGGGAAACCTAGGTGGGGTGGGAAGTTGGGGGGGGGCATTTGATCATTCTGGAATAAGATTGCTTGGGGAAGTCTTGGAGATTTGAGAATAGAATGTGGAGAGTGAGGTCAACGTGTTGCTGGCCTGGATGTCCCCTGGCCTCTCCTGATGCTGTTAAGTCCCCCTACCCCCTGCTGCTTGCCAGGGGGACCTGGCAACCCTAGTTGTTTGTGGATGTCTATTAGACACCTTCAAACACAAACATAACTTTATTGAACAAACTTTTAGTTTGCACTCCTTGTACCTTTCTCTTCTAATCCTAATTTCTTAGTGTGCTTTCTTCTCTTAAAGTGACAGACACAGTTTCTGCATTTACACTTTCTATTTATGTACTTATTTAGTTATAAACATGTATACCCCAACTTTCAATATTACGATTTTATTATAATGTGTACACTGGAGCCCCAAAGACTTGACAATTTAGAAATATAGAAATAAGTCTAAATGTATATACAGCATAATATCAAGACGTCTTCATTAATTAAAATAAATAAAACATTTCAATGTATGTGTCCTTCTTCTCCTTCACTCTTATTCTAAAATTAGGAAAAATATTAAATAAAGTTTTTGGAGAATGACTTTTTAATGAATTTTATTCCACTGTTTTATAAAGTTGTCTTTGGGGGGAGGAATGGAGAAAAAACCCTCTAGCCCATGAAGAAATTCTAAAAAAGTCAAGCTGTCAGTCTGTTGCAGCAAAACTACAAAACTGGGAGAGTTTTATGCTCTGCAGATAACAACCTGCTGGTGATCTCTGGCCCCAAAGATATCTGGCTGTCCTTCACTGGGGCCAGGGCCTTTTTGCGTGAATGGCATGCTCAAGCCCCCATCAATAACACTGGAGGCAGAACAGAATCTTGTAGGACTCCCCATAGTAACTCCCATGGAACTAATGCCTCTTCTCCTACAATCACCCTCTGTGTCTAACTGCTCAAAAATGATTCAGATCACTTCAGAGCTATATCTCCAACTCCTAAATCAGTTCTTAAGCATTTCAACAATAGTGAATATCAATTTTTTCAAACATGGTCAACAAATCCAGAAGGAGCAGCAAGGAGGTGTTCCCTTCATTAAACAATAGAGGAAAATCATCCCCCAGTGCAACCAGAGTGGCCCACATTCCAAGACCAGATTTAAAGCTGAAACAAAACAGAGCAGATGTTTCATCCAGATATTTCTTTGTTAACAACTGCTTTGTCAACACCCTTCCAACAGTTTTGCCCTGAAGGGAACATTGCAAACTGATCTGATTAGTGAACACTTGAGAATCAAGGGTTGGCTTTTTCAGTGTGTCTAATTTTTATTTATTTAATTATTTATTACATTTTTATCCCACCCTCCTGGCCAAGGCCAGCTCAGGGTGGCTTAAAGATGGATAAAATTTCCGTAATACAATCATAATAAAATCACATACATTAATAAATACAGCATTAAAATCCAAACAAGATAAAGTGCTAGCAACATTCCTCATATTCCAATTGAGTCTTCGGCCTTCTGTAGCTATCTCAGGTCATTGACATGGGCTGTGTTTGAAGGACCTGTGGGCCAGGGCTCCACCAGAGTAGATATTAATTGTTGGTGGTGGAGGTGTTAGTGGTGGTGGCTCCAAAAGCCTGGTAAAAGAGCTCCGTTTTACAGGCCCTGCGGAACTGTGAAAGGTCCCACAGGGCCCTAGTCTCTTCCAGGAGCTCATTCCACCAGAGTGGAGCCGCCACCGAGAAAGCCCTGGCCCTAGTTGCCACCAGTCTGGCCTCCTTGAAGCTTGGGAGAGCCAGCCAGTTCTGGGTCCCAGATCACAGTGTCCTTTGGGGTATATATGGGGAAAGGCAGTCCCTTAGGTCTTTTTAAAAGCTTTAGAGAAAATTTTCTCAAGTGGTATAGGGTTCACACTCCTCCATAACGTGGGGTCTCCTTATAAGATTTTATGACCCATGATGACTCTAATGGAACCTAGAATTCTGTTGACATCATCAGGAGACTAAGCTGAAATTCTTCCAAATGAAAAGGATGTGACGGTGCTGCTGACATCCCTACTACTTGACCTATGGATAAGTTGGAGCACATCTGAGCAATTTTATCAAAAAAGTATTGCATTAAAACATCACAGATAAAAGGAAATATCTGTCAGTCTGTGAACCGTATTAGGAGTCATCAAAATCTGAATCACACTACACAATTGAGCTGGTTGCGATCCAGCCAATGCTTAAGGCTCCATCCTTCCCCCTCCTTAATTTCAAATCAAGGCTGCAAACACATTTTCAATGAGGCACAAGCCACAGAGCTCCACTCATATCCTGAGTGATCTGGGCACTGTAATGATCTGGCCCAACCATGATTCTGCAGAAAAATTGTTCTCCTCTATTCTGTTGGTACAAAACTAGCTGTAAGGCATAAAGAAATGAAACCTATCAAGAGTTATTATTATGCAGCTGCCAAGCTGCCCAGTCAGTGCTTGGGTCAGGCAGTAAATGGGGGGAGGGGCTGAGAAGAAGAGACCTAGGACTAGACTCACAGGAAAGGCACAGCTGCCTGGTAAACAGGTCCAAGGCAAAGTTCTCGGTATGTCTAGAGATTTCTCAGACATTTCCTTTATTGATTTTTTCCCTCCCTGTGAACTACAGACCTGCTTTATATATTTATTTAACAAAGTATATCCTCTACATTTCCTTTTAAAGCAGAGGCAGAATAAAAGGGGGAATTAGTTGCTCTAGCTAAAACAAATTATTGTGACTTTTTTAAAAAAAATGAGGGAAACATGTCTATCGAAAAGCAAACAATTACTTCTAAAACAATGTGAGGCCAACAGTAAAAAGTCCCATTACTGGATTATGTGTATTCCTTTAAGTGGCTGTTTCTAGTCTCTGAGGTAACAGAGTTGTCATGTGATGCAGTAGGTTGCCATGACAATAATCTGTAATTGTGCAGAAAATCCACTGAACTAGTATGCAGCTCCTTGGTGTATTGGATGGAGAGAAAAATCAAGCCTGTATAAACCATGAACTGATGCTATGAAGCAGCACTGAGATAAGTGAGTCCTATGGTGAAATTTAAGTAGTTACTCTTAGTTTTATGATTCTCTCCCCCTGCTTTCATTATTGCTTTTTTGTTCTTTACAGGCAACAAAAACAAGATCTTCCATTTTCAAAAGAACATATTTGAGTTCCTCAATTAAGCAAAATTTGCTTTTGGACTGAAAATCTTAATAATCTCACTGACAGAATTCACATGCTCTAATAGAACATTCTGTTTACATACAAGTGAAGCATGTGTCTAACTGAAGCATGGCATGTTGGTCATAATCCAATATTAAATTGTGCTTAAAACCATTGAAATCAATTGATTCAGTTTTGTGTTGGATTGTGGTAAAAACCTTTTTTTAAAAAAAATTACAAAGTAAGGCTTCGCTTTAAGTAGGTGACATGTAACATTGCTAACTGATTTGGGTGTGTTCTAGTTGTAACTTGGCAACTGTGTACACTCATGAAAACACATCCATTTGGTGGCAGCCAAATGAAGCATTTGTAATTCAAAACAGTCCTGTGGAAAAAAGACAGAGAACTTCAAGCCTACTAATTCATTGAAGATTATGGAAAGTGCAGAAATGGATAAATTTACTTTGATGTTAAAAGGGCAAATGGAAGAAGATTTCGTTGGACTATGGACTCCCTTTTATGATTGGATAAGAAAGAAATACAAAGATATGAACTTCTCAATATTATAATATGAAGAAGCAGTTATGAACTTTTAAAATCTCACAGTCTTTGTAATGTGAAATTATAAGTAGAGATTTATATGCAGAAGACTTATTATTTTTGTTTCCTTTTCCTTCCCCTTCCCTATTTCTGTATACCCTAAAAACTCAATAAAACATAAAAAAGCCAACTATTCATTACAGTGCACATAGATCCATTTAAATCCATGGATAAGTATGCTTAACTCTACATTGAACTGTGGTTAAAGAGACAATGTAATTGTAGTGGTTGCAATATTTGACTGGGATGGGGAATCCTTGGTTCAAATCCCCATTACCTCTCAGCCTAACCGACCTCACCAGGTGGGGTAGCCGTGTTTGTCTGATCTGAAGTAGCAGAACAAAGTTTGAGTCCAGTGGCAGCTTTAAGCCCAACAAAGTTTTATTCATGGTATAAGCTTTTGTGTGCCACTGGACTCAAACTTTGTTCTGCTACCTCACCAGGTTATTCATGTTGTAACTCAGTTAGTAAACCTTAGGCTTCCCATTTTGTGTTTGATGGCTCATTGTTTATTACTTTTGTTGTGAAAACAGTAATTAAGAATAAGAAGGCCAGGTTGTTTTGAGGATAAAATGGGGGGGATGGGAGTACCTGTAAACGAAGGCCCCAGTCACACGGGCTGGATATCGCGGGGGGCAGGCATGGCTGTTTGCCCCGGAGTGAACTACCACGTGGCAGCCGGATCAAACGTCCCACCCAATGTCCCCCCGATGTCCCATTGGGGGGGGAGGGGCTGATCATACCTCACTCCTGCGGCACGGCAAAGAAGCGGCACCGCTGGGGTTGTGTTGTGGTTTTTTTTAACCCAAGTGTTTGCATGCGCCGTTGGGTGCTTGTGCGCACCCATGGAGACTTGACAAAAAAAACTTTTCACGACAGGACATAGGCGGGTGCCGGATGCCATGAGCTAACACCGGAAACGTGATCTGACGCCCGCCCTTGCCCCGTGGTTTCCGGAAACTAGTACCTCGGAGGTACTTGTTTTTTACAGTGCATCTTCGGAGTGAAGCCTCGGGTGAGTCATGGGAGCTCTATGCTTCCCAAATGTGGTGGTGAGATCGCGCCCAGAAAATCCACCTATCTTCCGTCTCTCTAGCGTGCCTAATGCTCCGTGTGACTGGGGCCTTAGTTGAGCTCCTTGAAGGGAGTCAATGACATTTATTAGGTTTTTTCCCTTGGGATTTCTTTTTATTTTAAAAAATTCAAGCAGTTAAGGATATCTGTCAACTGAAAGGTGTTGTAAGACTCACATAAGAAAGTTTATTCCCACTGAAAAGTAAAAGAACATCTACATTTCAGATGTAATTCTTCATATATCATCTGGGATTATTACCAACACCCCAGCTGTTCCTTGTCTTCTTTTTCTGTTGAAAGAGAAATGTAACATATTTAAGTCTTACCTGCCCTATGGGATATCCTGGAACAAACTGTTGCAGCTGCATCACCTGATGCCTAATTAAAACATCAAGATTTGCACAAATTGAAATAGCAACTGAATCATCAATAAATATATTACTGTACTTAGTACAAATAAGGCCACAGCAAATTTGCAGCCAAACCGTAACTTGCCCACCCACCCCTGAATGAAAACACAACACATGACTTGGGTTAAACTAGGAAATTTACTGAACACAGCTGATCTGCAACTTAGTTAACTCATAAAGCATGGGTTACCACAAGCTTGCAAAGCAAGCCTCCTCACTGGGCAATACCACCCTGGCTCAGAGCCAGGTCCAGAGTTTCTTCCGAATCTTTCTCTTCACAGCCCACACTTCAGTGGAGGAGCACAATATCTGCCAACAACTTAAGGCTTGTAATGTGCCCCCCCCCAGTCCAGAGGAGGCCCTTACTGTGCCACCCAGACTGTATAGCCAATAGGTACCAGCTTGATAGCCCATCACAGAGTTCTCGGGGTGATTACCAAATTAACATTCCTTAACCCATGCTTTCCCTGCCACCTAGTTAGGGCCTAACCAGAAAACCAGGCCTAATTATTCCTCCCCAAACGGACCCTGCGAAGCAGGCGAAAAAAGGCCCCCCTGCACTGCCAATTTGACTATTGCTGCTTCCATACTTTTCCCCCCCTGCACATAGATAGTAGGAAGATTTCACATTAAAAGGGAATGTCCATATAATATAATTATCATTGCAAAAACAATTTATAGCATTTAAACCTGTTTTAGTCAGCGTCAAAGGGAAATCCATGGACTGACTGTAGGGGGTTGTGAGACATCCCTCCATCACCAATACAAAGAGGGAGAAGCAGAGCCAAGCTGAGAATGTGAGTGATCAGTCCCACTCAGCCCCCACCTACTCTACCTCTTTAAAGGGCTTATTCCCTTTCCAAGTCAAGCCACACTGGAGTGTCACCACATCACTCATTAGAGAAAGTGAGTAGAAAGGGAGATTTCAGGACTGTGGGGGTCCAAGCATGGCACTAAAAGTGTGTGTGTGGGGGGGAAACAGCAGCAGGGAGTGTCATGGGAACTGGTGTGTGGAGACACACTTGCTCCTATGAAGACAGATTCTGAGGGTAAGCATGCTGGTCTGCAGTAGAACAGCTAGACTTAAAGTGCAACGAGCTTTTCCAAGATATGAACTTTCAGACTCAAAACACTCTGACGAAGGGTATCTGATGAAGGAAGCTTTGCTCTTGGAAATGTTGTTTTCTAAGGTGCTATAGGAGCTGCGGTGGCTCAAGTGATTAAGACGCTGAACTGCAGGCTGTGGAAGGTCAGTAGTTCAGCAGTTCGAGACCCGGGTGCTGCATGACGGAGTGAGCTCCCGTCTCTAGTTCCAGCTCCTGCCAACCTAGCAGTTCGAAAGTAAGAAATTGCAAGTAGATAAATAGGTACCACTTCGGTGGGAAGGTAACAGCATTCCGTGTGCCTTGGTGTTTAGTCATGCCGGCCACATGACCACGGAAACGTCTTCGGACAGCGCTGGCTCTTCGGCTTTGAAACGGAGATGAGCACCGCAACCCTAGAGTCGTATTCGACTGGCTTTCGAGCACCTTTACTTTAAGGTGCTATACTGGACTCAAATCTCGCTGTTATATTTGCTCCAGTTCTGCTTGTTGCTGCTGAGGTGGCATAAGTCCATTCCATACATCTGTGTGGGTTCAGTCTATGTTTGCTCAGACTTCAGTGGGATTTATTTTGGGTAAGCATGCTCAGGGTTGCAAAATTATTGTGCTCCCTTTTTTAAGGAGACAGGCAAACTGAAAAGACCTCAAAGGAGAGAAGCAAATGAGACTGTGGGATCAAAGAGGACAGACTGTAGTAATTGAACTGAATATACTCAGTTTAGAAGAGATGAGTGATGAACATGAATTTTAATTTGCCATAAACTTTGTTCAAGCAGAGAACAGTGAGGTAGAGATTATGATCCCTTCGGTGCACATAGTAGCCAGACTTTTTCCCAGCATATCTAAGGTCCTTTAAGTGGAGATGTCAGGGACAGAACCTGGGATTTAAGTTACGCGAAACAGATGCTCTACTACTGAGCCAGGCTGGCTCTGCTTTCCCACACAGGAGAGCAGCAGCAAAGCATACAATAGTATGTACTATTTTGTTCGTAGCGGTGGCTCAGGGGATTTATCCTCTGGTTAAACAGCTGAGTTGAACAGGACTG
Source organism: Gekko japonicus (assembly GCF_001447785.1). Classification (NCBI taxonomy): domain Eukaryota; kingdom Metazoa; phylum Chordata; class Lepidosauria; order Squamata; family Gekkonidae; genus Gekko; species Gekko japonicus. The sequence continues at coordinate 666,325 of NW_015171515.1, forward strand.
CTGTCAGTTCAAGCCTGATGTGAGCTGCCAGTCTGTGTCCCTAGCTCGCCGTCCACCCAGCGGTTCGAAAGCTTCGGCGAGTAGATAAAATGGGTACCACTCCTTAGAGAGAGTGGGCACACTAAACTCCCCGGTGGGGGTTGTGTTAGCCGATCGGATGGTCTGCGCGTAACATCCGAAAGCGGAGAAAAATCTATGCAGCGTGGAAGAAAAAGCCTGCAATAGGCCATTCGGCCAGATGGTGGCAGTGGTGCGCTGCGACTGAGACAATGCACACGACATCAAGCAACACTGAAAAAAAAGGAATGCTGCTGGAACACGTCTGGACCTTACAGCCGACCAAACTTTGTCGACTACGAAATGTGTGTGATTTAAATGATAAATGTTGTCCTCCCTTACCCCCAGCATTGTTAGTCCCACGTGAAATTCAGGAGTAACTGTAAATTACTCAGAGCAGGCAGCTCTGCATGGATTGAGCAATCAATAAATGGAAAGATGATGATGATGATGATGATGATGATGATGATGATGATGATGATGATGATGATGATGATGATGATGATGATGATGATGATTATTATTATTATTAATGAGTGTTCTGTCTGCTCCTTTCTACATAGGTTAAGCAGAAGCAAAGCCGATAGCTAGCTAAGGTACCATATTTCATTATTGGGCTCCGTTAAGTTACAAATATTTTGGTGCTTTTAGTGATAAGGCTCCCACTTTTACTAGATTCAAATATCCAAGCTCCCATTTATTTAAGTAGAAAATGTATGTGCCACCTAGAGATCTTCTTGAGTCAACTTATGAATAAAACAATAAACCAAAACTATCAAAACACAATCACTAAAAGAGAAGAGGAAGAGGAGGAGATTGGATTTCTATCCTGCCCTTCACTCAGAGCACAAAATCTCCTTTCCTTCCTCTCCCCACAATAGACATCCTGTGAGGTAGGTGGGGCTGAGAGAACTCTGAAAGAACTGCTCTTGAGAGAACAGCTCTGAGAGAACTGTGACCGACCAAGGTCACCCAGCTGGCTGCACATGGAGAAGTGTGGAAACAAACCTGGTTCTCCAGATTAGAGTCTACCGCTCTTAACCACTATACCAAACTGGAGATTAAACAAGCTACTAAAAGCAATCAAACACTGTTAAAACAGGTCTAGTATTAGTTTTAACATGAGAATGTTTCTCTTCATTTATTCATTTGCCTGCATTTCATGTTCAATTTGCTGAACAGATGCTATAAAACATGGTTCTAGAATGAAGGTTACTATTACTAATGTCCCATCTGGACATCTGCTTCTGTCATAATTGTAATATCCATATTGAGATGTGTGTGTGTGTGTATCAACAGTGAGAGGATGATTTCCATCAGTGCTCAAAATATAGATTGTGATAGAGTTTGCAACTTGATTACCCTAATATTTGAACACATTGAACATTGAGTTTAGGAATTCTCAAACTCCTGCAGGTCTGCCTCATGTCATAATCGCCAGTTGTGAATAAAACCCAGATTGATCACCGTTTGGATCACCTAAGACTTTCATCAGAGTTCACTGGGAAGTTACACACTTATGTTTAGCATTACAGCATATATGTGCATGTGTGAGAGTGAAAAGAAACATTTGTGTATGTGTGTGTAAAGTACTGTCAGGTTGCAGCTGACATATGGTTGGTGACCCCAGCAAGGGGCTTTCAAGGCAAGTAAGAAGCAGAAGTGGTTTGCTGTTGCCTTTCTCTACATATCTTGCTTCCTCTGCATATCTTGCCTTCCTCTGCAGAGTCTTGCTTCATCATGGCCTCTCTTCCCAGCACCCGCCCTGAGCTTCTAAAATCTGATGAGATTGGGCTATACCATGCCACCTTCCCTCCCGCATAGAGCATGGGAGCTGTATTTTCCCCACGGTTAGTTTAACACCGAAGATTCTTTTCCCATTTGGGTGCTCCAATTCACCTCATCCCCAAGTATTTTCTTCCTATTTGGGGGCTCTGTTTCAGCATGGCATCTCTAAGCCCACGCTCTACTCTATGCAACTCTGTGTCTAAATTTAGCAGCAGATAACTGAAGCACTTGCAAAATCTGTTAGTCTGTTTCTTCTTCCTTGGATGGTCAACTGGAAATTCTGTGGTGAGCTGGACAGGCAAGAAGAGCACTTTCCATATGATAAAAGGCTGGATTTTATTCGTGATCCTACATAACTGACCAGATGATTTAAAATGGATACTGATGAATTTTACATGGGGTCACATCAAATCACATATTACAGGCAGGTCCACAGACTGCACAAAAACAAAACAACAAAACAAAACAGTGCTTTTCAGTGTGAAAGTCAGCAGAAAAAGCTTAAAGCAAGGTCTATGCCTCAAAGTGGTTATAATCCAAATGTAGACAGTGTCAGAGAGAGTGAGTGGTAGAAGGGGTAGAAAGTCAACACATTTTCAGAGGATACTGCTCTGCAGTAGAAGAGCTAGATTTGAATCCAGGAGCAACCTAGAGAGCAGCAAGATTTTCAGGGTATGAGCTTTAGAGAGTCAAATCTCCCTTCAGCAGATACCTTGAGGTCTTGTCAGTCTCTCAGGTGCTACTGGACTTCATTCTCAAAGTCAACACAGTCATTGAAAAGAAGAATTTCCGTGGACAAGCAGAGCCTGTTGGAAGCAGAAAAATATAGCATCTAGTGAAAGTACTCCCATCCTAAATCTAGGACAGAGAAGAATGCTTTCATTTTACTACTCTCCCTTTCTGTACTCAGTCCTTCATGCAGGGAAGCAACAAACCACTGGGAATTTTTCTGACTTGTTGCAGCTGTTAAAGGACAGCAAGAAATAGAAAGCAAAAGTCTAGTCCATCATCTATCATCTTCCCTTGATGTTACTGAATTTGGAGCCCTCGCCTTGCCTGCCTCCCAGCGAGCAAGGGAGAGGTAAATGTATTTTTTCTTTCTCTTTTCTGTTTTCCTTTGAATTTGTTATGTAGCCAGGCAAATACCCTGAGCATCTTCACTAAGTAGGGTTGCCGGGTCTCGATTGGAAAATACCTGGAGACTTTGGGCATGGATCCAGGAGAAGGCAGGGTTTGGGGAGGGGAGGGGCCTCAGCGTGGTACAATGCCACAGAGTCTACCCATCAAAGCAGCCCTTTTCTCCTGTGGAGCTGATCTCTGTCAGCTGGAAATCAGTTTTAAAGTGGGAGATCACCAGGCCTTACCTGGAGGCTGGCAACTCTATCACTAAGTAGGTTTGCCAGAAACCTTTGTGACTCATGGCAAAAATTAAAAGTAGCCAGGAAACACCATGACTATACCTTTCTTCACTTCCTGGAGTTCAGCCTCCACTTTTCCCTATTCCCTCTATCTCTGATTCAGTTTGTGGCCGCTCTGTCTCTTAATTATGCCTGGAGATCAAGCAAATATTATGGCTGCAGCCACTAACCAGTGCATAAGACATTTGCAATGTTTTCTGGCAAAGTTACCCTGGGAATGGCTCCCCATAGTTGCTAGAACTCCTTCTACCTGAATAAATGTGCTTATATCTTGACTAAAGTTTGGTGTTAACCATGTGGTGTAGTGGGTGAGTTTGTTCTCTACCATAAGGCTTGTTTGGTACTCTTTGGCCAGTCATCTTTGAGCCTAATCATCTGAAAGGGTTTTCAGAAGATAAAATGGGGGAGGGGTTTGAATTATACTACCCTGAATCCATGTGACAAACAATGGGATAAAAATGTAGCAAATAATACTGGAATAATTCCAGACAGTATTCATTCCACTACAAGAATAAATCCATTCATTGGTTCAGTTGTGGAAGATGGGGTATTGTCCAATCCAAAAAACTAAATCTTCAATAACATGTATATGTATTGCATTTTTTTAAAATCCCATTGAGTAAAGCTAAAGTAATGCAGTGACATACTTCAGAATAGTTATGTGCATGTGTTATGCTTCTATGCTTCTATGATATGACCCATTCTTCAGAACATCTGGTTTTCACAAGCTGTCTTAAGTCCCCCCCACACGAGTTTTATATGCTTTAGTTTAACAGAATTTTAATGTAAGTGAAAATCATATACACAAACATTTTGAAGCAATGGAGACACCCAGCCAACTTCTGTTCTCAGAGTCAGCCCAGTTTAAGCATTTTGGGTGGAACCTGAAAAATAATTTTTCAGCCACCGCCCTTTCGGTTCAAAAATAACCAGTTTCTGCCAGCCATTATCTCTCTATTATAGACAGGACTGATCTAAGATTTGTGGGGAGGGTCCAAGTTATAGGGACATTACTCCTTTAGAGCCTTTCTAAATTACAAATGACTCAGTGCATAAAAATGTGAGTTCTCTACTTCCTTCTCTTTATTTTAGTTGGAATGTATGAAAATATCACACATTAGGAACCAATTCCTAAATGCCTTATGGACTATGCTTTGCTGGCACAAGGCAGCTCTAACTTCACTTGTGTGAAAACTGTCACTGTTGCGAGTGGGAGGACTCTTTCCTATCTGCACCAAAACTAATTATTTCATCAAATGTTCTCCAGATACTTAACAAAATTATCCAATCCTAAATTGAGCCCTAGCCACAACCCCTCCTTGACACCTCTTTTCTTTTGCTTGGTGGTATGCAATGGTAGGATTGTCACTTTGATAGATCCTCTATTGAGCTCTAAGTGCGGCTATGACTACATGTGGCAGTGTTAAGGAAACCTGATGGAAGGAAGGCTTTCCTGTCACCATTTTATTTTGTATTACTATTTTAGAAATTGGGATTTGAGTGTCATGGAAAAAATTATATCTTTTTCCTTGATTGATCCAACAACTTAGCACTTTAGCAACAGTTCCATAGAATGAATGTTGTAATGTTATCACTTGTTTACTTTTCATTGGTTGATGATTGAGTATAAAAGCCACATGAAAAAGCACATTACCAAAAGTCTATGTTATGCTTTATCATTTCAAAGATACACATGATTATATAAGAAAAAATTAGGTCAAGGGCTAGTGAATGATGGATAGTTTGACACTTTCTACTTTATACATTCTTTTATTTTTGTGAACTCATTCAGTTTAGTGAATGTACAGATAGGGCGTTTTGTTGTTACAAGCAAGGTTCTTTGTAGTTTCACCATGAAATAAGTCCAAGAATGTGCCAGAGTACATTAGTATGTATGACTTTACACATAGAGTATCAACTGTATGCAAGTGCACACAGTTGTTCCTCTTAAACTTTTCTGTGTTGCCATTTGTAATTATATAACATTACCACAATATTCCCAGTGCTTAGAATAGAGGCTACCAAGGGAATAGTGTGAATACCACACTACAATTATTTACTTAGAAAGCCAATTGAAAATGGGTTGAATGTGACTGCTGTAGAGAGAAAAAGCTCAATTTTAATGACTTCGATTAATGTGATTTTAAACATTGTTTGCCGTACAGTAACACCACATGCTACCGCACTCTATAGGACATTTGTTTCCTTGAAGGTAATATTGAAAATAGAAGCTGTTTGAATGTTTTTCAGAGTTCAGATACAATAAACGATGCAATGACTCTCTGCCACAACATAAGCTAATGAAGTAAATCAGACTTGTCCTCTACTTTCTGCACTATTTCTCCAAATATTACCTAGTCAAAGTCAAGGTTGAAGTCCTTATACTCCCTTCACTTTTGTTCTTTTGCTAACTGTAGCTATAGCAGGCCTCCTCGCTAATATCAGTGTTGCCCACTGGCACCTGAAAGGACAGAGGATGAAAATGGTGGCAAATTGGGGGAGGGGCATATCAGCACTGCACCAATACACAGTGTCATTTGTGATAAAAACCAGATGACATCGAGGTGCTTTGGAATCTGCAAAAACCCTGTAATCATCATAATTGATGTCAACATGCCAGTATGACAATGGCACATCAGTCCCCCTCCCAAAATGTTCTCAGAAGTTGCCAGCTGCAGCCTGGCTACTCTAGCAAGCAGTAATACAAATGGAGATGCTGACTTAATGATAAAACCATGTCTACAATACAAAATATATTCCGCAGGTTAGGAAAGACACAAACAGGTACAGGAAAAAGCCTGCATGGTTAACAAACAAAGTAATGGAAGCTGTAAAAGGTAAAAAGGATTCCTTTAAGCGGTGGAAAGCTAGTCACAGTGAGGCTGATAAAACGGAACACAGGCTATGGCAAATAAAATGCAAGTCTGTGGTCAGGCAGGCAAAAAGGGAATATGAGGAGCATATGACAAAAAACATAAAAACCAACAATAAAACTTTCTTCAAATACATTAGAACCAAGAAACCAGCCAGGGAGGCCGTGGGGCCCTTGGATGACCAAGGGGTAAAAGGAGTAGTGAAGGATGATAGGGAAATGGCTGAGAAGCTAAATGCGTTTTTTGCCTTTATCTTCACTGTGGAAGATGAGAAGTGCTTGCCCACTCCAGAACCGCTGAGTTCAGGAGGGGTGTTGAAAGACCTGAGTCAGATTGAGGTGACAAGAGGAGGTCCTAAAACTGATAGACAACTCAAA
>NW_015171515.1:673144-673290 GCF_001447785.1 Gekko japonicus
GGGATCCAATAGATATTGTTTACCTTGACTTCCAGAAAGCTTTTGATAAAGTCCCTCATCAAAGGCTCCTAAGTAAGCTCAAAAATCATGGGATAAAAGGACAAGTCCTTTTATGGATCAAAAACTGGCTAATTAATAGAAAACAG
>NW_015171515.1:674933-686932 GCF_001447785.1 Gekko japonicus
GACTTTGGGGGATCCGGGGGCGAAGCTCTCCAGGCCTCCCCGAGCCGCAGCGCTCCTGTGTGGTCTCGGGAGACCCAGGGGTGGGGCTTGTCACCACGCAGGCTGCCGGAGCAGCGCTCTGGAGGGCTCCGGCCCGAAAAGCCCCCTGCCAACAGACATGTTGACAAGAAAGGGTGTTGTAAAGGAAACAAGAGGTTAAACCCCATGGGTCCCCAGGATGAGTGTGCACAAGAATCAGATTACTGTTAATAAAATAATATTAAATTTATTGAAAAGTATTAAGGAAGGAAAAATAGTTATTGCCAACACATTATTCAGAAATCATACAGAACAAAAAACAGCAAAGCTAGCTTCACTGCATAACACTGTTCTGAGCTGCAACTGTGCTGCAGTTCTGTGGTTGCCTTTTGTCCATATTAGTAGTAAGGAAACAGATCTCCATCTATATACTTGTGAGTTTCTTTCATTGTTGATTATAATAATTACAAAAATGAGGTGTTTCATTAATGCCTGCTCTGGGTGTGCCTCATGGCCTCCGGTCACCCCAGGAGCCCAGCCAGAAGAAGCAGGAGACAACAACGGCAGCAGCCAGAAGTGCACTGACAGCACCGGCACAGGACAGCATGAGGGTGTTACTGGCAGTAGCTTCCACACTAGGGTGGGCCTGAGGGAAATAGAGCCAGCTAGGGCAGAGGGCAGCCTAGCTTGTCTGGCCTCCCAGAACAGCCTGTGCAAGGCCAGTGAGTTGCTGCGTGGGCAGCCAACTATAACAGTGGAGGGGAAGAAGGGGCACTCGCCACCCACAGAACAAGCTGCATGTGGTACCTGTGGGGAAGGCAGGGGAATAGGGTGATTGGGTGGTCTGTTTAGGGGGGTGGGGTTTATGAACCCCATACAAAGTGGGCTCCACAACAGGCCAGAGAGGAAGGGTGGACCTGGCTGTGCAGTTAGGAGTGCTGCAGTTCTGGGAAGCAGGAGGAACAAGGTGTTGCAACCCATTCCTCTTCTCGTTCTGAATCCTGAGGAATCCGCTTGGTGTCAAGGCAAGCCAGTGGACGGCACGCAAGCCCACTGGTCTGGTAAAAGGGGGGGGTATCACAATATGCAATGTGTCCATATGCAAAAATAACTTTTTCAGTTTGTATATACTCCTGAAGAGTATAAGATCACTGAATTTTGAGGGTTTCAGCTCAGAACTCTAGCCTCTCCCCTGAAAAAAACAGACTTAATCATATAAAATAAAAGCAACATTACTTGATTAGCAGTTCCAAGTAAATTCCATTTCAACAATATACTTTAAACTCATGCTGATGTCTTGTTAATAGCCACACTTTTTGCAGTCTTTGGATACATTAAGATTAACTTAAAAATTGAAAATAATCTTAGATGCGTTGAATGGGGAGAGCAGTCGTCATAATTAAGTCTCTTCAATGACCCCATATAAGCTATATTTGCTTGAACCTTTGTCAAACAATTGACTTTTAAAAAGCAAAACTTGACCACTAATAACTGACAGTCAGATGGAGAGGGCTAAATTCTTTGGATAAATAATTCATTACCGATCTTTTGCTCAGCTGTAGCCTGTTTTCAGCATTTTTCACTGTACGCCAATCACATTAGCTCAGCAGAAAGCATTAGCTTGTGGAAAAACTAAGTTCATGGCATAGCAACCAATCCATCTCCACAATACTTAACCAATAAATAAAGTGCACCTACTGAGAAAGCAGTCTGATTGATGGATGCTAATCCTGGAAGGTCTTCATCACATGAGATGAGATGAATTAATCAAAGCATTAAAAGATGTACTAAAGTAGTAGTTTCACCATCTGCAATGCCCATGTGCAAACATCTAACATTTGATACAGGGCCCTAGCTAGGCTTTCCCACTAAGAGGGGCTGGAACATTTTCTGGTAGGGCCAATTTCCAGAAAGAGAAAGTGGTAGCTGGAGCTGTTTAGTCTCCAGACATCGTGGCTAAGGAAAATTCAGGACACTGATTTTAAGTGACCCCATCTCTTTTTTAAGTTGCCTCATACCATCGTTAAGTGAGCATTCACAAGGACTTGCAGGAGGCATTTTACCCTCCCCCACTATTTCCACTTTCCCTTTCTGCAAGCCCCCAAAGCATCTCCCCTTTTCCTGCTTCCTTCTCTCCTTCTAGGGTTGCCAGTGTCCACATGGGCCTGGATATCTCCTGGAATCACAACAGTTCTCCTAACTACAGAGATCTGTTCCCCCTTTGGGTTGCCAGCTCCAGGTTGGGAAATTCCTGGAGATTTGAGGGTGCAGGGGAACTGATCTTTGTAACCTGAAAAGTGTTGTAATTCTAGGTGATCTCCAACCCCCACCTGGAGGTTGACAGCCCTAGTTCCCGGGAGAAAACAGCTGCTTTGGAGGGTGGAGTTTATGGCATTATACCCATCTGATGTCCCTCCCCTCCCCAAGCCCCACCCTCCCCAGCTGATTCTAACCTCCAAATCTCTAGGAATCTCCTAACCTGGAACTGGCAACCATATCTCCTTCCCACCAACCAACCTTTATTGGCCCCTCTGTCTTAAGCTTTCTCTCTGCCTCCTCCCTGGCAGCCTCTGCCTAGGAAAACCATGGGCTAGTTGCGTGGTGCCAGCTACTGGTCCAGGCCCACTTCCATGGTAGGGAACCCTCAAGGACTTGTGGGGTGGCACCTCATATTCCCCTGTATCCCCCCACACTATTTCCTCTTCCGCTCCTACTGGCAACTCCCATATCCTCTCCCCTTTCATTTCCTCATTATCTCCTTCTCGGCCCCCTAGGTGGCTAGCATACATATTATAAAAATAATAATGTTTTTAAATTAAAGAAGAAATAAACTATAAATTAAACTGTTTTTAATATTGTGATGTAGTTTTGGTTGTAAGCTGCCTTGAATAGGACTCTATTCAGTATGGAAATATCCTAAGTAAATAAATGCATAAACAATTAAAGAAAACACGTGAACAGGTCAGTGAGGGAACACCAAATTAAATAAGGAAGTCTTCATCTGGTGGCAGAATACAATGATAGGAGTGAAATCTCCCATGATAAAAATTCCTGTAATTTTGGTGCCATGACTGAGCAGGCAGTTTCTTGGGTTACCACCCATCTACCCTTAGAAAGCAAGGGCACCCACAGAAGAGCTCCTGAAGTTGACTGCCAAGGTTGGATAAGTTTGTATGAGAGCACAAGGACCTTAAGGTATGTTGGTTTCAAGCTGCATAGGCTTTAAAGGCCAATACCAGCTCCTTAAATTAAATTAAATAGCCAGTGTAGATAGAACAAGATTGGTATGATACCAGTCCTTATTATCCACTTCAGTCAGCAATCCGACTGCAGCATTCTATCTATACAAGCTGTAGCTTCTGGTCACTCTGCAAGTGTAGCCCCATGCAAAGTGCACTGCAGTACTCTAATCTAGATGTTACTGGGGCATATACCACAATGATCATATCTTTTCTGCCCAGGAAAGGATGGCTTATTAACAGAAGCTGGTGAAAGGCACCTCTTGGCCATCCCTGCCACCTGTTTATCCTAATGGAGGCCTTGATCCAGCAGCATGTCCAGGCTATGGATCTGTATGACAAAAATGAACTGAAAGAAACAGAAATACAGGCTCAGATGGAACTGAGTTTGGAAAATGGGAATACTGTAGGCCAAGGGTGGCCAAGCTGTGGCTCAGGAGCCACATGTGACTCTTTCACAAATATTGTGCGGCTCCCGGCAGGGTGGCTGGGGAAGCAAAGGGGAGGCATGCCTCCCCGTTCAGTCTTCCCTTCCCTGAGTAGGCTTGAGGTGTGGGGGTGGGGGAGAGCAGAGAAAGAAAGCAACCTTAACTTTAAATGAATTCTCAAACCCCCCTCCCCATCAGCCAGCTTGGAGAAGGCATTGGTCTCTTTAAATCCCTTCTCCAAGCCAAGCCAGCTGGTGGGGAGGGGGGCCTTTGAAGATGCATTTAAAGTTGCTTTTATTCCACCTCTCCCTCCCTCCCCCCATCTATATGCTTTCTTTCCACTTCCTTCCTCTCTCTCTCTCTCTCTCTCTCTCTCTCTCTCTCTCTCTCCCCCCTCTCCCCCCCCCTTGATAAAGGGGCACATGCAGAAAATGACAAAAATGAACTGAAAGAAACAGAAATACAGGCTCAGATGGAACTGAGTTTGGAAAATGGGACTTGGAGAACACATTTAAAGTTAAAGTTAAAGGCGTTCTACAAGCCCACCCCCACCCATGGCCCCACCTGCTGGCTTGGAGAAGCCATTTGTCTCTTTAAATCCATTCTCTAAGCCAAGGGGGCTGGCATGAGGCCATAGTGGGGGGTGTTCGAGAACAAATTTAAAACTGCTTTCTTTCCACCTCCTCCTTCCTCACTCCCCATTTATTTGCTTTCTTTCCACCTCTCTCTCTCTCTCTCTTTTCCCCTTCCTCCCTCCCTCCCCCATCTATTTGCTTTCTTTCCATCTCTTTCTTTCTTTTCACCTTTCTCTCTCTCTCTCTCCCTTCCTCCACCTCTCTCATCTATTTGCTTTCTTTGTTTCTTTCTCTTTCTCTCTTTCTTTACACCTCTTTCATTCTATATTTCCACCTCTCTCTCTCGCTTGGACAAATAAATATCATTGGACAAATAAATATTGTTACCAAAATCTGTTTTTACCCCTTTTGTTTTTATTTTGGCAGTCTCATTTAATGGTAATAAAAAGCAAATTTGCATATTTTCCAATAAGAACATTTGTATGTGATTGTTCATGTCTTGTGGCACTCAGACATCTGACGTTTATTCTATGTGGCTCTTACATTAAGCAAGTTTGGCCTACGCCTTGACATTGGTTGCATCACAGCTGAGTTTCCTTCTCAAAAAGAAGTAGAAAAGTATGTTAGCAATGGTCACATCTCATTGCCTAAAGCAGGGGTGTCAAACATGTGCCCCAATCTGGCCTGCAAGGACCTGGCTGTTTCCTGCTTCATTTTGCAGTTCTGCTGCTGCTTCCACATTACAGCATGCTTTACTAGTCTCTCTCAGTCACACAGGAGAGATAGATAGGCAAGCCTCTCCTGTGCGATTGAGAGAACCTGGTAAAGAACTGGCTGAGGTTCCTCCCCCTCCCCCTCCTCCCGGGGGAGGGAGGGAACAGCCACAACTTGCTTCCTGGCCAGGCTGCAGGAGACAAAGGGAAGCCTTTCTTTCCTTCCACTGACTGAGGCAACTCCCTGAAGGGAGGAAGGGAACGAGGGAGAGCTTGCTTCGCTGGGCTGCCTCAATCGCATGGGAAAAATACCAAGCACCTTTAAGACCAACAAAGTTTTGTTCAAAGTATGAGCTTTTGTGTGCCTTGCTACAGTGTGTGTGTATTCTGTTGGACTCCTTATGCTGTGTGTGTGTTTTTTGTTGGGCTCTTTATGCCAGGGTTCTCCTGGGTGCAACTGAGTTCCCTCCCCCTTTTCACTGTATTCATGCCCTCATGATCCAGTCTTTCTCAGTAAGAAAGCAATGTGAACTATTTTAGAGGAGGAATAACAGCAAGCCAATGAGGTGGATTAGGCTGAGAGCGTGTGTGTCCAGACCAAGTTCACCCAGGACATTTCCTTTGTAGGATATTGTAGTTATTTCTCTGGGAAAGAAGTTTTGTAGACAAACACATAGCCCTCAGTCTGTGTCAGGATGCCGTCTCATGTTCTTGACCAGCACATGAAGTAACTTATGTACAAAAGCTTGCAATGCCCAGCCATTTCATGTTTTCCCCTGGGTCCTAGGCTTAGAACACTGAGCATGAGATTTCTGTAATGACTGTCAATAAATCAAAAGTAGGTTTGCAGCTTACAGATACACACCTGAACAGCATACTCAAGATTGCTACAACACAGACATTTTGATGCAATAATTCAGAGCAAGATGTGTCAGTTATCAGAGACTGTTAAATAAATAAAATATTGCAAGAGTGCTAATGTTTTAAGCATGTTTTCATTTTAAGTAAAAATCTTTGTGTTTGTCTATGTCCTTTATAAAGTTTATATCTCCACTACCTGGCATTACATTTTATGACACACATGGTCCACCCCAGAGGTCTCATTTATGTCAGGTCTAGCCTTCATAACAAATGAGTTCGACATCCCTGGCCTAAAGCATTCCCAAAAGACACCAGCAATCAAAATTTTCCACAAAGCATACTGAAATTTCAAAGTGCCAGTGGAGAACAGCATGTAAGAGACTGGCTTGTCTGGAGTCAACAGAAACAAGGTTTATGTTGTTTTCCATGTCAATTATTTTGGCACAAAACTAGCAGCTCTGCATCTAAATCTGCACTGACATCAGCTGAAGGCTGGATGACTAGTGGGAAGTGGCAGAAACTGCGCAACAGGATCCCACAACATGAAAAAAGCAATAACCACAGAGAATGTTACCTAGCTTGGTGAGAACTAGAAAGGCACCTGCTGTGAAATGGTGCAATATTTTAAAGTGCATCATCAATGTACTATTCTTGGGAGAACATGGTGTGGCTTCTAATGGTTCATCCCATAGCATTCAAACAATGGAGACTTTTTAGGACTCATGGAATGACTCTCCAGTTGGTACCCCCTCCTTCAGGAGCATGTGCTAGGTGAGAAGGAGGAGAAGAGTTGGACTTTTACCCCGCCCTTCACTCAGAGTCTCAAAGTGGCTTACAATCTCCTTCCCTTCCTCTTCCCACAACAGACACCCTGTGAGGTAGATGGGGCTGAGAGAACTCTGAGAGAACTACTCTTGAGAGAAAAACTCTGAGAGAACTGTGACCGACCAAGGTCACTCAGCTGGCTGCACGTGGAGAAGTGTGGAAACAAACTCAGTTCTCCACATTAGAGTCTGTCACTCTTAACCACTACACAAAACTTGGTTAGTTACTTCAAGTTCATTATCTGACTCTTGACTCACCAAATGAATGTATTGCAGAATGCTCAAAGCTTGTGAAATAACATATTTTGCTTGAGAGACAATTTGCAAAGTACTTCTCAGTAATAGTAGACATCACACCAGATTCCTCTCACAGAGAACAAACAACATTTCTTTTGAGATTCGTAATTTTAAAAGAAACACAGTATGAAATTCAAGAAAGATTTCTAGAGTTTGCAGATTGTAGCAACAAAAGAGGGGAAGAAATTGCTCAGTTGGTAACTGATATTTTGAAAGAACATGCTATTCCTCTCAGTGACTGTAGAGCTCAAGCTTATGACAATGGACCAAATATGGCTGGAAAATACAATGGAGCACAAGCAAAAATACAAGAACTGTGCCCAACAGCATTTTTTTCACCTTGCAATTGTCATACCCTTAACTAATGTGGAAATGTTGCTGCTGAATGCATACCTGACGCAATCAAACTACATACAACTGTGATATGATTATTACATTTAGTGTAAACACTTATAAATATTTCATAAGTAGTGTTAACATCCTTTTTATAATTGCATAGAAAGGTATAGTGCCTGTCCCAAGCATCTTGAAAGACTTCCCAAGGTTTTAAATGTTAAAGTCCTGTTCCATAATCAACTCATGTCCATATTTCACTTGCGTGCTGCATTCCCTGCAGCTCCACCAATGGAACAGCTGTGACTCCCATTTCGTTGCTTTTTGCATACCTGAAGCAAATACCTTTTTTTGGGACCATTCAAACGATCTACCACTTGTTTAGTTTCAGTCCCAAGTGCTGGGAAATACTTGGAAACCACATAGGCTATTCTCTTCATGGTATGTCTGAAACAAGATGGTCAGATCATGTTGAAAGTGTAAAGCCTTTTGCAGCTCACCTTCCTGGAATTAAATTAGCACTGCAACATCTCCTCAAACTAAATTTGGCATCCAAAACAAGAAATGAAATCCAGGGAGTTTTATTCTATGTGACACCTTTGTGTTAATGTCAGCTGTGTGGTACAAAGCATTAGCCAGAAATGCCACATTGGATATCAAAGCAGAAATCAGTGAAACACTCCTCACAGATCTTACAAAACTTTGAAATGACTGGAAATGTATGTGGAATGAAGCTAAACTTGTTGCATCAACCCTTAAGACAGAAATAAAATTCTCATGGATGTGGTGGAGTTACGCACAAGAGGGCAAGGCTGCATAATAACAGACCTTATGCTAAATTGCTGGAAATGAATGACACAGATGATTCAGCAGAACAAGCCTACTTCAGAAAAACTGTGTTTTATGTTTTGTTAGACAGTGTTATAGCAGGATTAACTGTAAGATTCAGTGCTGTGAAGCAGGTAGCTGAAAAGTTTGATTTCTTGTGGAAATACCTCACAATGTCTGAAAGTGATTTGAAAGGAAAAGCTTTATTTTTATCAAAACAATATCCTGATGACCTTAATGATGAGGATTTTTTGACAGAAATGCAGCATTTACCTTCAGTACATAAGGCAAATTTTGGAAATGCACAGCTAAAACCATTGGATCTGTTGAACATATTAACAACATACAGACTTGGTGACCTGTTTTCAAATGTTTGCATCAGCTTATTAATTATTTTAACAATTCCAGCAACAGTAGCTTCTGCAGAGAGATAATTTAGCAAACTCAAGGTGATTAAGAATTTTTTAAGGTCTACAGTGTCTCAAGAACATCTTGTGGATTTGGCCAGGCTGAGTGCTGAATTAAACATTGCCAGAACAATTTATTTTGATGCTGTGATTAGAAATTTTTCACAAAAAGGCAAGTAAAACTAATTTTTAAGTAAATACAAAGCCTATTTTTTTTTACCTTTTTTACCTTTTAAAAGCATTGTAGTTTAAAAAAAAAAGATGGCTAATGGAGCAAGAAAGGGGCTCTGGAAATTTTTTTGCACCACCTCATAAAAGTTTTCCTCAGAGACCCTGGCTAGGCCTAAAGCCAGACTGGAAAGGATCCAAACAATCTACTTCATCTGTAGGAACAGTCACAGTAGCTAAAAGGGGAAGTTTTAAACAGAAATTTACCTGAAAATCTACCATTCCTTATGTCAATGATTCTCAAACTATGGGTTGATACTAGGCCTTCCAAGTCCATGGTGGGTGCAGGAGACCCCCTGCCCCAGCTCCCATTTCCTGTCACTCTTAAGAGCAGTGGCAGGAGAAAATGAACCAGAAGATGGCATGATGTCACTTCCAGGAAAACCTCAATTGGTGTCAGTCCTCTCTAGGAATCTCCGGCAACTGTAAGGTAAAACCATAAGAGTTTCTAGTGATTCCTAGAGAGGACTTAGGTCCCTCCCAAGTTTCCAACAAAACTGACATCATGCCATCACTGACAGCAGTTTCTTCACCATGTCCCTGCCCCCTCCCGGTTGCCATGCCATGCAAAGTAGCCCTAGTTGGGACCCATAAAAGGGTCATAACTCTCACTGTGTGTAGCGAGACAATGAGGGAGGAGGAGAGACAGGGAAAAGACACTAGGCATGTCAATGGCAAATTTGGCTTTGCCTCTGCATAATGTATAAAATTACTCAGTAACACTATACAGATAATAAATGTTTTTAAAATGTAACCATTATTGTTAACTATTGTGAGATTCATGTGTTTTATTCTGAAGAGGGGGAGAGTAGTGTGGAGGTTGCAAGTGAGTTCCAAAAAGTACAATAAATTTAGAACTTCAAGAAGTCTGATAACCATTGTTTTATATGGAGAATTTAAGATGGGTGAACTTGTCATCCAGGTAGGTCACTGCACCCCTGGCTATAGCCCTGATTTGCTGCATAAACTGACACCATATAGTAGGTATGTTTGTGCTTGCAGTGTCTCTGAGTTTTGTAACATTTTCTTTAAATGGCATCCTCTTGTTGGAATGAAGATGGACCATAAGGCACTTTCCTAGTTTAAAAAAAGTGAAGAGCTAATCTTACCTTCTTAACTGTATCTTAGGAAACCAAGAACATAATCTTTTCAAATATGCTTTAATTAATATTTCACATGCCCATAGCTAATGCCAAGTTGGGTAAGTCAGGGCATACAATGAGTAAAACTAGCTAGCCACCATTTTGGAATCTTATATGAGCTCTTGATAGAAAGTCACTGTACTCCTTAAAGTTTTCAGATGCAGCAAGAATGCAAATATTAGGCTCTGCTTTGTTTTCTATAAAAAAATTTTCTTGATGCTGATAGTGGAAAAGCATATTGCCTACCAAGTCTAAGAGCTAGATTCGAGTCTAGTAGCAGAGACCAACAAAATTGGGGGGATATAAACTTTCGAGAGTGAAAGCTCCCTTTGTCAGATAGAGAACATAAGAACATAAGAGATGCCAATGTTGGATCAGGCCAAAGGCCCATCCAGTCCAACACTCTGTATCACACAGTGGCCAGAAATACCAGTGCCATCAGGAGGTCCACCAGTGGGGCCAGGACATTAGAAGCCCTCCCACTGTTGACCCCCCCAAGCACCAAGATGACAGAGCATCACTTGCCCCAGAGTCCCTATCTATACCTTGTGGCTATTACTCTCAAAAGCTTATGCCCCCAAAATATTGTTGGTCTCTAAGATGCTACTGGACTCAATTCTAGCTGTTCTACTGCAGACCAACATGGCTGCCTTCTGCAACTACCTCACCTAAGTTGAGCAATGTAATTTGGGACACAATGACAGATGCACTAGAGCTAGCTTATATCTCTCTGTGCCTCATTCTGTAACTTCCCTCCAAAAGGACATGAGTATGAATCTAGAATAACAGAAGTGTTCTGTCTGTTCGTTTTCCTGATTTTTAAAAATATATCAGTACCACAGGTATGAAGTAGAAAGGATTTGACATTTACCATTATTCATAGCTAGGGCAAAGTCATAGTAAATTCAGGCTCTGAAGCTACAGAATCAAAAGAATATGAAGTTCAGTGGCTCTCCACAGTCTTCTTGAATGAGAAAGGTTAGAGAAGAACCCTGACTAGTACAATAGACTGCCCCAAGAGGAGTGTCAGGTTGAAAATCTTTTGGTTTGGTAAAGCCTAACAGTGGCTTCTATTATATAAACCTACAACAGTGCTGAGACCCACACGGGTATCAGACAAAAGAAAATGGATGTTTGGTTTGTCCTTGAAGTTTAGGACTTGGCTGGATATGTGAAAGGTTCCAATTTGGTCATGTTATACACTGAGTTGACATAATGAAAGTTAAGGAGGAATCTTCTTGAAATGTGACCTTGTGGTTTATAAGATGACAGTTAACCTTAACTGTGTTAAGGTGAACAAATCTAGGAAATATCTTTAGACTACTTCATAGGTTAAGAACATAACTTGCTACCTTAAAATGGATTTTTTTTGTATGCCTACTCATTTTTTATGTATGTATGTGCTTTGGACATCATCATTTTAGTTATACATTTTCTTTTTAAAAAATGAAACTTGCAGCACTGCCAGCTAAAATACCCTTGGTGATAAATAAAGTGTTATGCTACTGGTAAGAGCCAATTGTGCAAATTTCAGCAATTTCAATGAGACCAATTAATCTCTTCATTACTGACACTATTTGTTATGCTTAAAGATTTCACATGTGCTTTTTATATAGCCTGCAGATAAACATAAATGTTCATGACAGTTCTTCATGTGTGTTTATAGTCTTGAAATCGATGTGAGGCCACAGAACTGGATGCAGCTGTTCCTAAATGTTGTGATCAAGACTGTGAGTGGATTTCACATGAAACTCTTTCAGAGGCTACTCAGAAACCTACATTTTTAGGAGTTTGGTTTCACTACATTTAGTTCAATGGTGCCATGGGCATGTTTGCCTCTGCACCATCAGCCCTGTTATAACCAGGGCCTTTTTTGTAGAAAAAGCCCAGCAGGAACTCATTAGCATAACAGGCCACACCCAACAGCAGAAACTCATTAGCATAGTAGGCCACACCCTGACAGCACAGCACATTAGCATATTAGGCCACACCCCCATGTCACCAGAAGTGTTGTCATCCAACCACACCCACCTTTTACTTCTTATTCTGTTGACCTTGTTTGTTGTCAAAACCCAGGGCTTTTTTTGGAGCAGGAACTCCTTTGCA